>NC_047090.1:110436726-110654226 GCF_902459505.1 Geotrypetes seraphini
AGTGATTTTGGCGTATTTAAATTGGATTCTGAAACCAACTGGAAGCCAATGAAGTGCTTTCAGGAAAAGGGTACTTGATCATATTTCTTTTTTTACCATAAATCAATTTAGCAGCCATATTCTGGATTAACTGTAGTCTTTTTAGATTTCCCTTGCTTAAACAGATGTAGAGAGAATTACAGTAATCTAGTAGTGCTAATATAATTGTTTGTATCAGAAATGTAAAATGCTGCTGATAAAAAAGATGACAAACCTTTCTCAACATACAGAGACTGAATAAGCATTTCTTAGAAAGAGTGTTAACCTGACATTTGAGAGAAAGTGAGGAATCCAACATAAAGACCAGTACTTTAGAAGAGTGCTCAACATTCGAAGAGTCTCCAGCAGTCAAGTTCACCGAAGATGGCAAATGATCTATTTTTGGGCCAAACCACAAAAGCTTAGTTTTTGTTGAGTTAAGTTTCATTCGAACTGAAGTAGCCCAACTTTGGAGCCTGGAAATACATAATTTTATATTTGTTATCATATCAGTCAGTGTTTGATCTAATTCAAGTAATATGAAAATATCATCAGCATAATTGAAATAGTTTCCAGTTTTGTTAACTTAATGTAGTCATGTACAGTATATGTTGAACAACAGTGGAGACAAAGGAGAACCCTGTGGCACCCCACACATTGACCTCCACTCAAAAGATGATTTCTTATCTACATGTACCTGGTAAGATCATAATGTTAGGAATCCTCTGAACCAATTTAATACTTTATGGTCGATCCCTATCTCGGATAGTAATTGTTTAAGGATATCATGATGTACTACATCGAAAGCAGCAGAAAGATCAAATTGTAAAAGTATTGCATAATGATTTCAGGATAGCAAACTTTGAATCTTAGCAGCCAAAGATATCAATAAGGTTTCCATGTTATAATTAGGACAGAAACCGTGCCGAAAAGAGAGAAGGGTGGAAAATTTATGTAAATAGTCCATGAGTTGTTTGGAGATGATAGATTCAATCATTTTTGTTAATATTGGTATATTGGCAATAGGTCAATAGTGAGCTGCATTTATTGGATCTAAATCAATAGAGGGGTTAATGCAATATGGCCCATTTCACTAGAGAAATAACCATTAGTCAAAACATGATTGATCATCAATGTCAACCATGAGATGGCTTGAGAGGAAATGTTGCAGAAAATATAAGATGGAAACAGGTCCAATGGACAATTTTTAGGGCCAAATTTATCACATAATTTCTTTATTTGGTAATCATCTACAAGATTGAAAGTATACCAAATTTTATCTACTGGAATATCTGACTGACTATGTTCGGTGTCTGACCTGAAAGGTCTTATTTTTGGTGGTGATCACTTCGGCTTGAGAATCAGTGAGCTTCAGTCCCTAGTAGCAGATGACTTTTCATCATAACAAAGTAGTTCTCCTCATGTATCCTAAGTTCTTTCCTAAGGTGGTGTCACAGTTCCATCTTAACCAGTCAATTGTCCTACGAACATTTTCCCAAAACCTCATGCTCATCCTGGTGAAAGTGCACTGCACACCTTGGACTGCAAGAGAGCCTTGGCTTGCCTTCTGGAGCAGACTAAAGCCCATACACAGCTTTTTGTTTATTTTGACCTAAACAGGATGAGGGCAGGCATCAGTAAACGTACTTTGTCCAATTAGCTAGCAAACTGCATCTCCTTCACTTACACCCAGGATGGGCTGACTCTTGAGGGCCATGTCACACTCACAATATGAGAGCTATGACTGTGCCAGTAGCCCATTTGAGATCACCCTCCATTGAAGAGATATGCAGTGCTGCAATGTAATCTTTAGTCCACATAAAAAACATCCAGCACAATAGCCAGCTTGGTCAGACAGCTCTGCAAAATTTATTTGGAGTCTAGAATCCAATTCCACCCTCCTTATAAGCCCATTCTTTTCTGTTCCAGACCTGTTGATTGTTCCTGTTGACCATTGTTGTTTTCAATGAACCTAAAGCTAGGGATTCCCACATATGAGAAGACTATGTTCTGCTTGTCCCTGGAGAAACTAAAGTTATCTGTAGCAGGTGTTCTCCGAGGACAGCAGGTCAAGTATTCTCACATACCCTCTCACTTCCTCTAGGAATTATATTCTTTATGCTTTTTTTATCCAACTGTGGATGCCAAGCAAGTTGGGTAGGCTGGAAGGCACTTGCACATGTATGGTGAAAGCCTGCCAAAGGCTTCTGGAAACAGTAGAATGCTGGGCAGCGTCCACATTGGAGCTCCATGAATGACATCACCCACATGTGAGAAATACTTATCCTGTTGTCTTTGGAGAACACCTGCTACAGTTAAGTAACTTCACTTTATGCACCACAGGTACTGTTGCTAACATGTTTGTTTATGTCACATAAGATTCATTAGTACAGAAAAGACACAAAAACTGAGTGGAGATATGAGACCAGCTAGGGGAAGGGTGGTGTTTTTTTTATTGCCCAATATTCAGTCCATGGCATTCGGTGATTATAAAACTGCTGACCACCACAGGCCAAAATGTAACCCACTACTCAGTAATCATGTAGTGCCACAATGGTCAACAGCACTATGCAGTTAACTGTTACTGAATATTTAAGGACAGCCCACTGAATATCAACCCCCTCGGTGTTTATCCAGTAAACACCTTGTTTAATAATTTTTTTTCATCAAAAGTTCTTTATTGGTGCTTATCATTTAAAAGCTAATATGAAATGCCATAAATATATTGGTTCACCACTATCATGCATTTTACTGGGGTTAGCAAATAGGAGTAATAAACTTTATTTTTTATTGTAAAGAGACATTATGCAGCATATGTAGGAGTTCATTTTTCATGAACATAAGAGTCCTTGTCTTCTGCATTGTCACTGGGAAAACCTGTTCCTTATCTGGATATCATTTCCAAATGATAGTGGCAGTCAAGAACCACATCTTTCAGTCAAAACTGAACTCATACTGTGGCCCAACTCTTACTAATTTGGTAATTCTAGATATTTGGCACTATCTGTGAGTCATAGAAACTTGAGCCCTGGTAGTTCACTAGCATCCTGGGTTTCTGAGAATATAAATTCATAATCTTAATCCAGCACTTGGTTTCCTGCTTCCTACCTTGCTTTGTAATCTAAAGAGTTGCCAAAGCTAAGAGATTCAAGTGCACCTTTTCAGAATATGAAAGTGCAACAAAGAGATGTCCTCTCCATGAGAGGAAGTCTTCGCCAAAGTCATGGACTTTTCTGTTCTACTTGCTGGTCATCCGTCTGAGACTGCTGTACCATCTTAATAAATTCATCCCTTAAATAGAGTCAGGGCATAGGCCGCTGAAAACTAGTGAGCCTGCCGCCCAATCATTTGACTTTCTACATACTCATGGTCTAAAATTGGATCTCAACCTAGTACACAGGATATAGCCAGCCAGTCTGGATTTCAGGATATCCACAATATATGTGGGGAGAGTGTGGTGCAGTGATTCAAGCTACATCCTCAGCACCCTGAGTTTGTGGGTTCAAACCCGTGCTGCTCCTTGTGACCCTGGGCAAGTCACCTAACTGGCAGGACAGACAGGGAAAAATGCTTGAGTAACTGGGAGAATGAGAGAGGGAGGCAAAGGGAATGGAGACTTTGAAGCTGGAGGATTAAGGGACTTGCCCAGGGTCACAAGGAGCAGCACCAGGATTTGATCTCATAGAGGCAGCAGCTCAACCAGTGAGCCACAGCCCCTTCCTAGAATAAATAAATATGTAGATAAAATAGATTTTCATTTACTGCCTCAACATGCAGTTGTGTTCCGAGATCTAGATTGAGAATCACTCACTTAGATGACTGGAACTAATGTACTGATCCAGTGGTAGCTGTGTTTTGGCAAAGTAAACAAAAGAAATTCCTCTCTTTTTGAACTATTACATTTTTTTAGTTACATGAATCCCAAGGCAGTGGCCTCTAGCTTTTATGCTTTGGAGTTTCTTTTAGACCATTTAATTAAATAGAGTCTGCAATTCTTCCAATAGATTACATCCAAAACATTGATGTTAGTTTTATTGACAGTGGTTATATGATGAATCGGTCTTCTGGACTAGAGAAGAGCCATTAAAGTTAAGACATGTGGATTTAGCTTGGGTTATTATTTGGCAAGAAAAAGTCACTGTCTGAAGTTGCATGTTTTGTTCTGAAATTTCCCAGGAGAATTCTCTGCCTCTGATAGCTCCCTCACAGATATCCAAGAGCAGAGAGCGCAACCTATGCCAGACCCTGGCCTTATGCCCCTTCCAGATGTTGCATCCGATATGGATTGGTCAAATTTGGTAGATGCTGCCAAAGCTTTTGAGGGTACGTGTTCACTACTAATATATAGTCAAACAAATTACTAATGAACTGGTTTTCTTTGTATGGTAGAGCAAAGCTCTGAGTTGGTTGAGAGGATTTTTGGTCAAACTAACTGTACATAATGTACCTATTTGTCTGCTATAAGCTAAAACTGGTTCTAACCTCAATAAACAGATCAAATAATTTTTTTTTTAAATTAAACATTCTGTGAATAAACTATAAATCTCAGAACCTATCAAAAGTTTGTCAAGTGTATTTTATACAAACTGATTTGATAATCTACTCTGCACAGTATTTACAGATCTATTTTTATTTTTCTCTGTAGTTCAACGAGCCTCATTCTTTACTAGTACTGAAGAAAACCACAGACCAATGAGTGCTGGGTCCATGAGTGATCAAACAGAGGGCCAGCCAGCCCCACATAGCAAAGCTTATATAGGGTATGTGTCTATATCATATAGTACATAGTGGGACCAGGATCCTGGCGAGGCCTAGTAGCTCCACAGAATCCTAGTCTTGGCGCGAGCATAAAGGTGGTGGAACACAACATGCCTGGTGTCTCCCATAAATTGCACACCAAAATGGCCTGGTTTGTCTAAATATCACACTTTTATTGAACATCAATGAAAGTTCCAAACAAAAAGGTCAAAATTTGGCATCAATAAAAAACCAAACGTTCCAGTTTTCTCTGCTGCTTCTTTCCTCATACACGCCAGTTCTAATCCCAGCACCGGCTGTGCTTTCAGAAATAAGTTCAAAACAATAATAATACAAAACCCCATTCATCCTATATGCCACCTTCAAGGTAAGATAGAACAGTTCATGCCTCTGGTAATAGTTTAGGATATAAGGCTTTTAACAGTTTTGGCACTAATTATGCTTGTGGTAACCTTGAACAGCCATTCCCCTTAATAGGAGCAGAGAGGCCGGTTCTCCTACAGGTGTTGCCACTCTTTCCAATCATATAAGATCAAGGTAAATTCTGTAGCTCCCAACACAGGTTCAAAACAGTGTGCAAAAATACTTTCAAAACACAAAACTCCAAAAAGGAAAAAAAAAACCATCACAAAGGAAAAGAAAATTCAGGCTTTCCCAAACCTACTCCCATTCCATGGGGTGCTCTTCCCCCTGAGGCATAACATTGTTCTCCAGCCAGTCCATATCACAAACCTCAGACTGTACTTCAGGATTTTCCATTTCCCAATCCTTGTGAGAACCTTCCTGTGCTGGCCATAAGTTAGCTGCTCCAGATGACTTCCTTCTCAGCTTTTCCTCAGCTTCCAGTCCCAGCTGCCTCTCCCCTCCTTCTGACAAGGGAAGCTCAGAAAAAGGGAGACTGGGCCAGCAACCACGCCCCCTAACAGCAGAGTCAGCTAAATTCTTAAAGAGCCCTGTCCTTCTAGTTCCTGCCTGAGCTCTGTGAACTTTTAAAGGGGCAGGCTCACTCTTGACATTGTGTACAGGATTTCCACTATACCCAGGATGTTTCTTCCACTTAGTCACTGGAACTTTAGTGATACTTACAGGAGCTTTTCCCTTGGCTTTATTAGGCCTAGCCGGATCCCTGTCACAATCTCTACTTTGCATATCCTGCGTGGAAGCCAAAGCTCCACATTCTTATGAGGTATTATATTACAAAAGAATAGAATCATGAATTACAGAAGGTGTGTGTGAGAGAGTTATTAAATAATAAAATTTCCTTAAAACTTGTTGCAAAAATAAGAGGTCTGTGACCTACATGTAAATATTTGTTACAGTGCAGAAGAAAATTAAGGGAATTTGATAGGCTCCTCCAAATTCAGCTAAAGTTTATTCATTCTTTTTTTTTTTTGCTATACCATTCTCCCAGGAGAGCTCAGAACGGTTTACATGAGTTTATTCAGGTACTCAAGCATTTTATTGGTATGATTATATCCTATTGTCAGGGAGTGGGTGGTATAAGGCCAGGTTTCCTTAGGATAGGGTTACCATATTTGTGAATATAAAAACAAGGACACATGACCCTACCCTGTCTGTCATTGCCACCCCCCCCCCCAACTGAGTCATATGCACAGGTGACAGAGTGACATACATAGTGTATTTGATAGTAAGGGCCAATCATTTTTAACGCCTTCTCTTCTCTATGAAAAAATTATTTTTAGTAATAACCCACGAGTCACACAACAAGGGTGTACCTAGGAAAAGGCAGCATCTTACACACTGCAGTGAACACTAAAACATCAATACACCCATTATAAAACTAAGCAAGCCAGATTAGTATAAATCAATTCTGCACAGTGAATGCTAACATATGTCTTTTTCATATACTGTACATAGAACACAGATGCACCCTCACCCAGTATGGAAGAAGTAATCACAAACTAAAATTAGAAATAAGTGGACAAAAGTGAAACTGAACTGCCAAGAGCCCATACAGTGCATCACCACAGAAATAATGACGCATGTCCCCTAATACTGTGCAAAATATAACTATAAAGATAGATATAAATTTTAAAAAAAACTGACAAAACAACCATCACTTCACAAATTAACAAATAGAAATAAAACAAAAGATGGAAAATAAGATAATACCATTTTATTGAACTAATATATTTTCAGTTAGCTTTCAGAGGTCAAAACCTCCTTCCACAAGTCAGTATACTGTTCTGACCCGAGGAAAGCGGTTTTGGTTTCTGAAAGTTAGAAAAAAAATATTACATTTAGTCCAATAGAAAGATCAACTTATTTCTATTTTCTATTTATAAAGCAATAAAAGTTCTCTTTTTCTACTTCTGTCATCTCTGGTTTCTTCTCTTCCATCCAGCCCCTTCCACCCAGTGTCTGCCCTCTTCCTCTGCCCCTTCCATCCAGCATCTGCCCTCTCTCTCTTCCATCCAGCGTCTGCCCTCTCTCTTCCATCCAGCGTCTGCCCTCTTAATATTTCTATTCTATAAACTGTCTACTCTCTCCCTCTTCATTTCAGCTTGTGCCCCCTCTTCCTTTTTATCTCTCCTTTATCTGTCTTCCCCCCTCCTCCCATGCTCTGGCATATCTCTTTTCCTTCCTTCCCCATCCCGTGGTCTGGCATCTCTCTTTCTCTTCCATCTCTCCCTCCTATCTTCTATTCCTCCCCTCCCCCGATTGGTTTGGCATCTCTCTCCTTTCCATGTCCAAGGTCTGGTATCTCACTCTTCCTCCTTTCCATCTCTCCCACCCCACAGTCTGGCATCTCTGTCTCTTTTCCTTCCATCTTTTCCCTATGCTCTGGCATCTCTATCCTCTCCATCCCTCCCTCTCATCTGGCCTCTTTCTCTCTTCACCCTTCCTTTTTCTTTTCTTTCCTTCCTTGGTCTTCCTTCTCCCTCCCTCACCCAATTTGGCAGCTTTATCCCTTACCCCTCCCTCCATCCACTGGGTATGTAATTCCCCCCTCCCCCCAGCAGGATGAATATCTCTTTATCTTCTCATCCCTGCAGGCTGAGGCTGCTGATTGTAATCTTTAGGTTACCAGCAGCATCAGTGAGCTGAATACACTGCCTTCGACAACACCAGAATCTTTCCCTCTTCTTCAACTACTTGTCCCTACAGAGGACAGGATGCTGCAGAGGGAAAGCTTCCAAGCCACTGAAGGCACCTCACTGAAGCTGCCAGTGGCCCAAAGATTACAGGCTACAGCGTGGGGAAAGGACCAAAGTACTATGTGTGTGTCTCAGGTTGCTGCCCTGGCACCCGGACAAAACAAATTTGTAAAACTGCCTGGACGCCCAACAGAGTGCGTAAAATGTAGGACATGTCTGAGGAAACCTGGACTTATGGTAACCCTATCTTAGAAACTCTCCTTCACTGATGTGGAGCCACCTTAAGAATAGGTGTAGTAGCCTGTCTGGCCAGACGGGCTGGCTCAAAAGGAGAGCAGAAAAACAAAAGCCCTCTGACAGATCAGGACAGAGAGGCTCTGACTGAAGAAATTCTCCCAGGGTGTTCCCGTTGGCTGCAGTTCTTGAGAGCCTGGGGAACTTACTACCATGTATTTTGCCAGAAGCAGACGTTTATTTGAGGTAGGCACAGTTTATCTTGGATCCTGTTTTGACATTATGACTTTGGAAATCAGGGCCAAACTAGATCCAATTGTGCTAAATATTGAAAGAGAGAACTTGAACTTTGGGAACTCCAGAAAAAGAGCCAATTTGTTTGTGTTGCCTTTTGGAGAGACAGATTAGTGCATGTTTTGGGCCTACAGGAGCAGGCCACAGGAGAAAACTTATGAACGTAAGGAGTGACTTTACAAGTATATTTTCTCCTGACCTATGAAGGGGAATAAGTCAACTATTACTCTGCATGAAAAAAAAATATTTTCTTTCACACTCAACCTTCTCTTTGGCTGTATTTATTAAGGGCCTAAGCCTTCCTGCTAGCCACACTGTCATACCAATGTATACATAGGGAAGGAGTTTTTAATGGACAATTATTATAAAGGGAAATAAAGATGGCATACAGATGTGATTTGTATAAAACAGATTAAGAGTTGAATGTTTTGGCAAGGGTGACAAAATTAAGTGGAAAAGTATTCAGGCATCTATTTACTAAGTCTGCATTAGCTGTGTAATGCAGGAATAACAGTATGGCACGCACTGATAATTTAGTTTTGGTATAAGTTCCTGTGTTGAATAGTTAGTGTAAATTAGTGAAGAATTATGGTGGAGAATGGGACATAACTGCACCTCACAGTGAAGACGGAGGTCATTACGGCAACTAATGTGGTGCAGTTATCTACACCTCAACAACTAACTACATCCTGTGTTACTTGCTGTGTAGTCCATGTGATAGTCACTTTCTCTGTGTTAACTGCACACTGTCCATCCTTAAAATGCTGGTAACACCCTCAACAGTTAACATGGAGGTTTTGCAGTTACAGCACTTTGATTTTTGAATTGCCATGAAGTAACTACAAATATAAAACCCTACTGCACTTTAGATATATTGGTCTCAGTGAACATGAGCCAGTAAGTGGATTTGATGTATCACAAGAATGAAGAGGATGGTATCTGCGACTTCGCTAGAACACATTAGACTTTTTAAAGTAAAGTTTATTCCTTCATTGTACTATGGAAAACTAGCATCTCAACCCCAAAATGAGCTAGTTTACTTTGCTTGTCTGTCCAAGTTCATCATTTTCAGCCCCTTGACTGAGCAGAAATGAATTCTGTTCCTTTGGAATTTTTTATTTTTTTTTTTAAACCCAGATAGTAAGTTATGACAGATTGGCTGATGTGCTTAATAAACTTTTGTAATTTTGTTCATAGTCTCTCTGAGTTTGATACAACTAAATCAGAATTTAAATTAAGCTGAGCTACTGTCCTTTTCTCATAGAGTTAATCTTTTTCCATGTGGATTATAGTTGTGTACCTCCTAAAGGATGAATGTATCCTTGGTGAAGCTTTTCAACCCAGTGGTACTCTGCTTTTTTCTTAGGAAAGAAGTACATAGTATTACATTAGAGTAGATGATGTCAGGTGAACACTAATAGACCCACTGAATCACTGAATAGCGAAAGATTAGAGAAACTGGGCTTCTTCTCCCTCGAAAAGAGGAGATCGAGAGGGGACATAATGGAAATATTCAAGGTACTGAAGGGGATAGACTTAGTAGATAAGGACAGATTGTTCACCCTCTCCAAGGGAGGGAGAACAAGAGGACACTCTCTAAAGTTGAAAGGGGATAGATTCCATACAAACGTAAGAAAGTTCTTCTTCACCCAGAGAATGGTAGAAAACTGGAACGCTCTTCCAGAGGCTGTTATAGGGGAAAACAGCCTCCAGGGATTCAAGACAAAGTTAGACAAGTTCCTGCTGAACAAGAACGTACACTGGTAGGGCTAGTCTCAGTTAGGGTGCTGGTCTTTTGACCAGAGGGCCGCCGCGGGAGCGGACTGCTGGGCACGATGGACCACTGGTCTGACTCAACAGTGGCAATTCTTATGTTCTTATGAATATGCCCAGTTATCATTTTCATTGCTGAAACCAAGGATATATCCCAAATATAGGTAATAAGGCTTGACCACATCCTGGAATATTGTTCCCTAATCAATTTAATTTTGTTATCTCTCCTGTCTGGTCCTCTGCATCTATATTTAAGCCATACAAAGATCCCAAATTCTTTCACCCAAACTTTCAGCCCTGTTCTTGCCATTCCTCTCTACATCTTTCCTCAGAATGCTTACATTTGGTTGCTGAGCTGGGTTCATCCAAGTCTCTACCACCATCTCAGCAAAGAAACATTTCCTCCTATTCCTTCCAAGTCGCCCTCCTTCCAGGTTAATATCGATCCTTGTCCTTGAAATTTTTCAATCTAATAGATGGTGTGCAGAAATCTGAATATGTAAACATTTACAGTACTTGCATTTATTTTTTGTGCAGTAAGGAATCCCCTACCAGTCTTGCTTCCAAGGTGGACCAGCTGGAGAGTATGCTGAAGATGCTACATGAAGACTTGAGAAAGGTAAAAAGCTTGACTTTTTTTGTTGTTGTTGTTAACATAGGCACATAGCATTCTAATAGAAAGCTGTATTTTGTTTAAAACAAAAATACAGATTATAAAAGCTGTGGCAATCTTTTTTTTTTTTTTTTAGCTTGAATGATCTCAAAAATAAATAAATATACATTAAAGTTATCTAATAAATGTATTTCTGTATAATCATTATGAATCATGGATGAGAAAACCTGGTAAATTCGCAGGTAATGCAGATTTAACTGTAAAGCAATCTGTTACACCCTTCCCCTCACCTTTTATCTCTGTGTGTCTTGGGTCTAAAATGTTTTGCTGGCTGACTTAGGCCCTCTTTTACAAAGGCATTTTAGCACGGATTTAGCGCTAACTGCTAATGCGTCCATCGGATAGCATACACGTGTTAGCATTTAGCGCGCGTTAATATTTAGCACGCGCTAAAAAGCTTAGGGGAAGGGAGGGAGAAAGGGAGGAAAGGTGGGGTGGAGAGGAACAGACAATGAAGGAACTATGGAAGGGAGAGAAGGAGGGAAGGTGGGTTGGAGATGAACAGACTCTGAAGGGAACTGGGGAAGGGAGGGAGGGAAGGTGGGGTGGAGAGGAACAGACGCTGAAGAGAACTGGGAAAGGGAGAGATCCCAGACTATGGGGGGGCAGAGGGAAGAAGATTGGTTCTAGACCAATTGGGGGGGTGGAGGGAGAGATGGAAGGGAGAGGCTCAGTAACAGAGCATATGGAAGAGGCAGAGAGAAGGCAGGCAGTGGATAGAAGGAAATGAATGAGAAGATGAGGAAAGCAAAAACCAGGCAACAAAGGTAGAAAAAAACTTTCAATTTATTTTCTTTTTTTTTTTTTTTTTTTTGTTTTTGCTTTAGGATAAGTAGTATATTAGTTGTGTTGATAAACATTTATAAACAAAGCCCTGCCAGCTGAACATCTTTCTCTAGTTAAGCAGCCAGAACTTTGATTTATAAAATTACAATTGTACAGAATATTGTTTCTTTTTATACTTTAATAAAATAAGTTCAGTATAAAACTATTTGAGGCTTGTCTGGATGGGATCTGATGGTTTGCGGGGATGGGGACCAAGCTTGTGGGGACGGGACTGGGACACAATTTTTCTCCATGTCATTCTCTATTACCATATACTTTTTTTTTTTTTCCATTTTAATGTTTATTAATTTTCATTTTCATAATCAACAAAAATCAACATTTTAACAGTTACACTTCAAATATCATAAAAGTAACAATAAAATTAAATCATTGGAAAATGTCTTCAATTGTACTGTTAGTTAGTCCACTATATTTAAGGAGTGAGCTTTAAGAAAAATCGGTATAATTATAATTCTTTAAACATTCTTTACCATATACTTTTGTATCAAGAGAAACAGGCTTTTTTGACCCTTTGGATGCATAGACCACTTATGTGTGTCTCTTCAGTGTTGCATGTCTGTTATTCACTGAGCACATAAAGGATGGTAATAATTTCTTCCAGAAAAACAGAATTATAGTATTCTCTGTTGGTGTGGTAGAGTAGAATCAGAACTTCATCATCTGGTCTCCCTTGATCTTGATTTATATTCAGCATGCATGCAAATTTTGGTATGGCTTTGGTTTTGTTTTGCTTTATTAGGATTTTATATACCGCCTATCAAGGTTATCTAAGCGGTTTTACAATCAGGTACTCAAGCATTTTCCCTATCTGTCCTGGTGGGCTCACAATCTATCTAACGTACCTGGGGCAATGATATTGTGACTGCTTGAATGGTGAGGAGTCCCAGGGTTCAAATCCCACTAATGCAGAGCTAATCTTGAACAAGTCACTTTAGTCCTGAATTGTCTGAGGTACAAATTTAAGGCCCCTTTTACAAAGCCACGGTAGCAAGTGCCACGCTGCAAATGCACCGAAGCCCCATTCAATCCCTATCGGTTTCAGTGCTTTGACCAAGCCGGCTCACACTATTCAGCTTGATAAAAGAGGCCCTTAGACTGTAAGCCCTCCAAGGCCAGGAGAATAATTAACTATACCTGAATGTAATTTACCTTGAGCTTAATCCAGATCCCTTCATGCTTTATTGGGTCTTCACTTTATGACCTGCATATTTCTTTTAATGTTTTCTATTAATTCAGTTAAATATTTTAATAACTGCTTGAATTCTTATTTATTTATAATGTTTATGTTCCATTTTTTTGTGTGTTCAAAGTGGAAAGCAGAGCACGTTTACATCAGTCATGCAATCAAACAAAAAAAAAGTAAATATAAAAATGCCAAGAATATCAGAGCAGATCAATAGCAACAATGTAAAATACATACTGAAGTTAAAACAGCTATCAATTAATATAAATTATATATAAAAAAGACCAGCTAGCAGTTAAATATCAAGAGCAAACAAAATAAGAAAATGGGTTCTAAAAAAGGCTGTAAGAGCTTGAGATCTACCATGCAATCACACCAATAACTTGGGGATTAGTGCCCAAGAAAAGGATCTGGGTATCATCGTAGACAATACGATGAAACCGTCCACCCAATGTGTGGCGGCGTCCAAAAATGCAAACAGGATGCTAGGAATTATTAAAAAAGGGATGGTTAACAAGACTAAGAATGTCATAATGCCCCTGTATCCATGGTGTGACCTCATCTGGAGTATTACATTCAATTCTGGTGTCCTTGTCTCAAGAAAGATATAGTGAAGCTAGAAAAGCTTCAAAGAAGAACGACCAAGATGGTAAAGGGGATGGAACTCCTCTCATATGAGGAAAGACTAAAACGGTTAGGGCTCTTCAGCTTGGAAAAGAGATGACTGAGGGGAGATATGATTGAAGTCTATAAAATCCTGAGTAGAGTAGAACGGGTACAAGTGGATCAATTTTTCACCCTGTCACAAATTACAAAGACTAGGGGACACTCGATGAAGTTAAAACCAATAGGAGGAAATTTTTTTTTTTTCACTCAGAGAATAGTGAAGCTCTGGACACATTGTCAGAGGTTGTGGTAAGAGCAGATAGCATAGCTGGTTTTAAGAAAGGTTTGGACAGCAGAGATCCAAGATGGCCGCTGTCTATGCAATCGGGTAACACATATCTGACCAGAGCTCTCTTTTTACCTGATTCAGGCTGGTGACACTTGTTTCCAGCCTAATTGTGCCTTTTTTTTGGACGCGATGCCAAAGAGGAGAGGCCGGAGTGCTGCTGGTGCCTCACGGCGCTCCGGGGGGCTGACTCTTGGCAGTATTGAGGATTTGCTCCGGAGGATGCAGGGAGTTGCGTCCACAAATCCGGACGCTAGTCTGTTGAGGATCCCAGGTGTGAGCGAGACCGGTGGGATTTCTCTCGGGCCTGATAGCACCCTTAGCCCGGAGATTAGAGCACCACCCCCTCCACCACAGTCTGCCAGCTCTCCCAGGGGCTGGGAAACCCTGAAGGAAAGGGTGGTACTATCCCCAAAGGCGGACGATTCAACAGCAGGGAGTCTGGAATTGGAGATCCTGGCTCGGGCAATCTCTGAAGAGGATTCTGTGGGAATTACAGCAGAAGGAGGAGGATTGATTCAGAAAGAACAAAGCCCAGGATATCTTAAGGAAGGTGAGAGACTATGCATTTCAATACAGGTTTCTTTCTGGGATAGGCCAGCTGACGTGACCTTGGAACCCCTTTGGGACCTGGTAGCAAATTTTGGAAAGACAATTAGTCCAAATTTCCAACAAATTGAAAATAAATTGATTCACCATTCAGAAGAGCTAGGAAAACTAAAATTGGATATGACTTCTTCCAACAATTTACTCCAAAAGACTCAGCAGGATATGCTTTCAGTTAAACAACTCCATGAAACTGTAATTAAAGATAATTTGAATCTTAGAAGAAAAGTAGTCATTAGAGAATCAGGCGCGTATTAATAACTTGAGACTGATAAACTTTCCAAGAGTAACTATGGTTACACCTAGAGAAATGCTTAGGAGATATTTATTGGAAATTTTGGAAGTCCCGGAAGGTAATCTTCCACCATTCTCTCAAGTGTATTATCTCCCTAGCAAAACTCCATCGCAACAGCAACCAGAACATACTGAAGGACAAGCATTGAGTATCACTGAGATTCTGGAGAAGTCAGACACGGAGGTGGTAACACCTGCATTAGTTGTTACATTGGCTCTTTCTATTGATAAATCATGACTATTGAGACTATTTCTAAAGAATAAACAGAAGGAATTTCTTGGTTGTAAAATTCAAATGTCCCCTAACGTTTCAAGGGAAACGCAAAAATGTAGGCATTACTTTCTTCTATTAAAACCAGGGGTCATCTGACTAGGGGCTACATTTTATTTAAGACACCCTTGTAAGTGCATTGTTCATTACCACTCAACTAAATATGTATTCTTTGAGCCTCAACATTTGACTAATTTTGTGGCTATGTCCCATCTGGACAAGGAAAAATTTCAATCTAGAGCTCTAAAAGAAAATTGTAACTCTGTTCCTGAAGTATAGGAACAGCATTCCTTTGTTGTATTGATTATCCTTTCTTTAGCTCGCTAGTAAATTTATTGGATCCAAAGAGGACTTGAGCTAATTTCACCATAATTTATTTTGTAATTTTGCTTAACTTTTGTTAAGTATGGAGTTATTGACTAATGATTGTTTTATGTTTTGGTTAAATTTGCTTTCTGTATAAGTTACACTTGACAATATATTGAAATCCAATAAAAAATACTTACAGATAAAAAAAAAAAAAAAGAAAGGTTTGGACAAGTTCCTGGAGGAAAAGTCATAGTCTGTTATTGAAAAAGACATGGGGGAAGCTACTGCTTGCCCTGGATCAGTAGCATGGAATATTGCTGCTACTTGGGTTTTGGCCAGGTACTAGTGACCTGGATTGGCCACTGTGAAAATGGGCTACTGGGCTTGATGGACCATTGGTCTGACCCAGTAAGGCTGTTCTTATGTCTTACACCCAAGTGAGCTAACCTTCAATTTGGCCAATTTGTAGCATTTTGGATCTATTGCATCAAAACATCAATATTTATGAATGGACAAGCTAAAAACCAATGAATTGCACAGATTTTTGTATGCGATTGCATGAGCTGGCCACATGGACAACTGGGCCAGCCACCTCAGGTTTAAAAAATAGGTCAGCCCACTTGTCTCTCTGTAACACCACCCAATTTCCTTTTTCTTTCTTTCTTCCTTTTTTTCCCCCGTAAACCTCATATTTGAATTGTAACTTTTTCTGTCTCTGTTTTCAATCTCTTCTATGTTATAAATTTTAGTGTTGTAAATCATCTAGCTGGTATCCCCACAAGGCCGGCTTAACCTATGGACCAGGTGAGGCTCTGGCCCAGGGAGCCAGCACTAAAGGGTGCTAAACGCCTGGGGCCATGACATCACCGGTCCATAAGTTAAGCTATGGACTGCTTTTCATCCGCCCCCCTCCGATGCTGCTGCCTGGTCTCGACAGGATGTGATTTCATGGCTCAGAATCAATGTCACTGTCAGGAGGGAAGTGCAGCACTTCCTTATTCCCTTCTAACTCTGCTGCTAGGCCCTCCCTCCTCACGGCAGCTGGCCTGTGAAGCTGCATTCTGTCAGAACCAGGCAGTAACATCTGAGGGTAGACTGGAGGAGCAGGACATGGGGGTGCCAAAACAGAAGTGAGTCTGGGCACGGCGGGGCATCATAACGTCTTGAACTGACCCTGTGTCCCTGATATACAATATGTTAAGAAATAAATAAACTTGAAATGCACCCAGAATTTTCTACTTAACAAAATGTACAAAACACCTTTGCTAATGTGCATTGCTAATGTACATTGAGAATTCTTCATGTTTCAGTAGCATCCATATATGGTAACAGTCAGGATTTTCCTTGTCAGAAGAAGAGACGTTACTTGGTACTATTACAAAAATACAGGGATTAAATCCTAGCAGGGACCTTTTATTTGTTGTGGAAAGAACTTTAACAGTGTCAAAATTTATATTCTTCTTTAACTCCTATCAGGAAAAAGAAGATAAAGCCAACCTTCAACTTGAAGTTCAGCATCTGCGTGAAGACAATTTACGATTACAGGAAGAATCCCAGAGTGCTTCAGCCAAGTTGAAGAAGTTTACAGAATGGGTTTTCAACACCATTGACATGAACTGAGAAAGCATTTCCGTGCAACATTAAAGGGAAAATCAACTCAACCAAGCAAAACTCTTCTGTCTGTATTGCTAGTAGGACTTGGCTTTAATTCCATCTTGACTCAGTGTAAAATATAAATAAAATAATAATTGGAGCACTTTTCCCAACTTGCCCATATGCAGACTAGCTCACAGAATAATTGTAGATCAACAGTCACTGCCCAGTTTTTTAGTTTTGTTTTAATGCCTAAAAGGTAAAATGTTAAACAGTTTTACTGCTAAAATGTGAATGTTTTTTTTGCACAATATCTCTTTAACTACTCCATTGTATAGAATAATTGGAGATTAGATCATCTGTTTAATCTTTGTCTAACCCCTCTGCCTCTGTTCCAGGCCATACACAGTTTTCTGTATTCCAAGGAAGGGAAATGAGAAGAAATATTGCTTTTTGTGTTCAGTTGCTAGTGATTTTTGCTAATGTGTCACAGATGAGATCAATGCATCTATGTGCATTGATTCCCCCCCTCCCCACCCATTTTGCCTCAATCCCTGCTCCCATTTATAAGGAGATCGTATTTGTTGCTATAGCCCATAAACACCAAATTCTACAGTCCGAGACATGTTTTTGCATTTTCTCCTCCTTTTCATACTTTGAGTGGAATTATATTAACTATGAGACTAAACATAATCACTGTTATACAAACAACATGATTTAAGTACATTCTGATTGTTACAAGTATAGGCTTCAATGACTTGTGCTAAACATGCTTTTTTTTTTTATTTATTTTTTTTTTTAAACTTTCCATGCTGGTGCTGCTAAGAGTTCCTGACACCCAAACCTGATTAGTTCTCATGTAAATATTATAGGTTAGGGTGGACTTAGCACAGCCACATGGTTTTGCCCTGCTTGATTAACATTAGGCTTAAAAATAGAATGAAACGGTTCACTCTTTTTGTTAATAGTTTCTGTTGCTAAATGTTGCATGGCTGAAAAAAAAAGCTGCATAATAGACTGCCCTGATACAGATCTATATCACTGCTGAAAGGCTCTATAAAATGCAGGGCCTAATTCATTAAGATCTTTTCCAGTAGACACAGAATGAGAGAAAAGCCTTTGTGAATCAGACCTTAAAGGGGACATTTTATAACATCATTTTCACCAACATGTGACCACAAATCTACATATGCCAGGGGGTCTCAAAGTCCCTCCTTGAGAGCCGCAATCCAGTGGGGTTTTCAGGATTTCCCCAATGAATATGCATGAGATCTATGTGCATGCACTGCTTTCAATGCCTATTCATTGGGGAAATCCTGAAAACCCCACTGGATTGCGGCCCTCAAGGAGGGACTTTGAGATCCGTAACATATGCGGTCTCATATAAAATACCAGGCAGCATAAAAGTGCATATATTGACATGCTGGTAGGGTGTGTACATGGACACAGGTCTTTGGAATGACCTCACCACCCCGCTGCGGAACCTGAGCTCCCTTCAGTTATTCCGCAAACAACTGAAAACCTGGCTTTTCAGCAAATTGTAGCTCTATCCTTCCCCCCCTTCTCTCCCCCCTTCTACACATAAGTTCATGTAATCCTTTTTCTTCTTCTCTACCCACTATTTTAAGTTCTTGTAAACCGTGTCGAGCTCCATTCTCATGGAGATGATGCGGTATATAAACTTAAGGTTTAGATTAGATTAGACACATAGATTATGGAATATGCTAATATGGGGATAATTTTATAGAGTGTCAAATGTTAGGTGCCAAAATGCTGGGCAAATTCTAGGAATTGGACACCCAGATTCTGTGTTAGAATGCTAACATGTTAACCACCAAAATTTACATCCACATTAAGTCCACGTCTATGGCAGGTGTGAATGCACTTGTCTAAGTGCTGCACTTTTGCACTATTCTATAATCTGTGCATGTGATTGTGGGAAATGTCCATGATTTATCCATGTGAAACCCCCCCCCCTTGCATTTAAGCACTAAAATTATTGCTTAGGGCCCAACTTGTGTTTACGTGTGAATTTGTAACATTTTGGACACACAAATGCTATTATTCTATAATCTGAGTGCGCACTTGGTGCATACATTTAGCTGCTCGTGTTACAGAATGAGGGCTATATGTACATCGCTGAGTAATCTAGTTGTGGAAATTTACATTTTCTTAAGAGCAGGTGGAAATGTCTGCATTTGAGAAGGTAGGTGTGATTTCTACTGCTTTTGCTTGTGTTTTATAAAGACATATTGGCACATGTGTCTTTATAAAAGAGTTCCCAAGCAGGTGGCTATGTGCCCTCTTAACTACATGCCCTGTTATAAAATTACTCACCACATGCATTTTGCATATCTCACCAAACACTGGTGCTTTTTTCTTTTCCTTACTCCTGCTCTGTTAGTATATCTAGTCAGGCAGCAGTGTAAGCTATGAGTTAAACCCAGTACAAGTTACGAGTACAGAAAAAGAATTGAGTTGGTTGAGAATACATTTAATATTTTTTAAATGCTTCAGAGTTTTTAGTTCTCCCTCATTTCCAAAAATAAACAACCTTAACTAGTGCTGCACTGTGTCACTACACATCTGAGCCAATGCAGTACGGCAGGGCTAAAAAAATTAAAATCCACGCTGTATTCTGAACAGCTGCAACTGTGGCTAGGGAATATATAGCATTAGATCACTATTTTCATTCAACATTGCTAGTAGAGCTCTGGTTTTAATTGTAACAGTCCTAAATAAGTATAGCTATTCATTGCCCCTTCTGTCATAACAGTTGGTGAACATGGTTTTCCATTGTCTCTTATCTCAGTAACAGAGCTGTGTTGCAGGACGTGGCTGTCATTGTCTAGGGTTGTGCAGAGCCAACACCACGGTTTTATCTACAAGGGGTTGTCACATATGATACAGGGTCTTGTTAAGAAGAAGCCGGGAATGTTTTACCATTCTGAGCCCATATAACTTCTGAGTTAGTGGCTTGATGCTGTTAAGGCTTTTTCCTGATTAAAGCTTTTAATAGGCTTGCCTTTGATAACGCACAGTGGGACACTATTGAAATGAAAGATAATATTTTTAAAATATATATATATTTATCAGGAGCAGAGTATAATTCAATTTCTTTAACGATGATGGGAAATATAGCTTCAGTGCAGTGCTTACACTTGCTCTCCAAGTTATCATTCATTGGATCTTCTCACTGCTGTGTTGGAGGTGAGATGGGGATTTATTTTTTTTTTAATAAATTATGTTCATTATTTTTGTGTTTATGCTGCTTGCCTCACTGCTCAGTGATTTCATGAGAACATTTTGCTTATTGCTGATGTGCAGTTTTTCTCTGCTTCCTTGTACAGCAAGAGTTCAGGGGGAGATGGGGTTAAAACAGACATGAATCTGATCCATAGCTATTTTTAGGTTAGTTGGTATTAGACATACTCAGGCTATTTGGAAGAGAAAAACAAATTATTGCTTACAGGAGTGACAGGGAGGAGAAAAGAGAGAACCTAATTAGCCCCCTCTTTTATCAAGCTGCGCTAGAGGTTTCTAACGTGGGCCGGTGAGATAAATGCTCCGACGCTCATAGGAATTATATGAGCGTCTGAGCATTTACCGTACCAGCCCGCGGTAAAAACCTCTAGCGCAGCTTGATAAATGGAGCCCTATATGTGGCACATATTGATTATTCTGGAAGGTCGGGATTTAAAAAAAAAAGAAATTAAAAAGCCCAATAACAAGGAGGTAAAAATGGAAACAATGTTTCCTATCTTTGAAGAGACAGTGCAGTAGAACTCATCCTGTGATATTTTGAGCCACTTGATGGTTTGTACTTTTTGAGTATAAGGAACTGCACAAGAGTCTTCATCTGACATGCATCTTTGCCACAGTCCATGATGGAGAACTCCCATTGCATTACATGATTGTTTTCCTTGCTTTTCTAGCCTTCAATGGTCTCATCATTCCCTTCCCCACCTCCACAAATCCTGCTCCCTCATAACTAGAACAAGCTCCGAACCACCTAGGGAGGAGCGATGACAAATCGGCCGAAGCCTTGGGGGCCAATCGGCTAGGCGCAGGGGGGGGGGGGAAGGGGGGTAGGATAGATTAGGGTGAGCGGAGGGGAGGTCGCCCCTTTCGATCCGGCTTCACATGAGGCGGACGCGGCTTCCCTCCCGCTCACCCTCGACTGCACAGGCCGGCAGCAACGGGCTTTGCCGTCGTCTTCGCTTGCAGGGATTTGGGTGGCTGGTCGCCACGGAGGGAGGTTCTCTCTCTGGCTCTGTGCATTGGGGTGGGCGGAGTGCGGCCGTGTCTTGGTGGCCCCGACGGCCCAGGCGTTGCCAGTGGACCGGCGGGTGGGGGCGCTGGGGGCCTCGGCGGGGATGGGCCGCTGCACGGGCAGCCTGGGCGCGTGGCCGGGAGCTCCCGTCTGCGGCTCCTTTTCGCCGAGTGTCCTCTCTTGCTGCGTGCGCTCTCTCCGTCCGGGTGCGCGCACGGGGCGGACGCGACTTCCTTCCCGCTCACTCTCAAAAAAAAAAAAAAAAAAAAAAAATAAGGCATTGGGTTCCTCACCTCGTTTGTTGCCCTCTCTGGCTCTGTGCCTTGCGGTGGGCGGGGGGACGGCCGCGGCTTCGGGGTCCCAGCGGCCCGGGCGCTGTGAGGGGACCTGCGGGTGTGAGCGCTGGGGGCTGCTGCACGGGCAGCGTTGCGGGCCCGTCTGTGCCGCGAGGGGGGGATTTGCCTCTGTTGCCGGGGGCGCCGGGAGCGGCAGCCAACTGCTCGTCCCGACGCGGCCGGTTTTAGCTGCGCGGCCCATCTCCTGCTGCGGCGAGGCGGCGGTCCCTGGCGCCATCCCTCCCGCGATGCGTGGCTATCTTCCTTCCCCTCCCTGAACAATCCGGCGGTGGGGAAAGGGGGGATAGGGGTCTCCTGCCACGCGGGGCCCATTGCAGCAGCGTCCTTCCCCTCCCTAAGCACTCCGGCGGTGGGGGAAGGGGATTGGGGTCGCTGCCTCCCAGCTGCCATGCTCCCACCCCGAACCAGGCATCATGGCAGCCTGCGGCCGCACTGGGCCGCGTGGCATCCCGACTACGGCCGGCCGCTAACGGTTGCTGTCCGTGCCCTGGGCCCATGGCTGGGGCGTTGTACGCGGCGGTATGTCCCGACGGGGGCCCATTGCGGATCGGGTGTGGTTCGGAGCTTAAAAGCAATTGGAAGAGGGGTCCTTTTATTTGGTGCATCAGTATTTCTTAGTTACTCGTGCTGATTATAGCATAGTACCATTTTCAAAAAAAAAAAAAATTTTTTCTCCATGATGAACTGAACAGAATTAGGAGAAAAATAATGTTTCTATGTTCAAATGTTTAATTTTCTTCATTTCTCTTTCTGTGTTCTCTTCTTCAGTATAAACTATGCAGGAATCATACTTCTTAACAGAGCTCCAGTGTCTTAATTACCCCAAATAAAGAACGTATAATCTAATCATTAATCAGATTTAACAAAAATGCTAATTAACCCAAACATGACTAATGTTATTAAACTGAAACTGTTACAGCCACCGTGTGGCTTGAAACTTCCTCAGAAAGGGACAGAGCTTCAATTGAACTAATTTCAGTTCATCCTTACCCTGATTACTTCCTACAAACTAATACGAGGGCGAATCAAAAATTAAAGGCAATTGTTAAATTACGCAAGAACCGGAACATATGTACTCGCACGTTGCCTGTCGGATTGTTTATCCACGCTCGGTGTAGCACTCGGAGTTTAGTCATGTGGCAGCCGCGAGGTCAGAAACATAGGCGCTCCTTTGCAAGATTACACCATCGAAGAACAGCGTACAGTAGTGCGCTTTTCTTTGGACAGAGGGAGTAAAACCTGTGGAAATGCACCATTGGATATTGACTCAGTCTGGACGTAACACCAGGAATCTACCTGTGTCCGACGAGGCAGATGACGGTTGACCGCTTTGGGCACCCGCCCAGGGTCTCAGTGGCAGCCATGAGCTGTTCCTCCAGGAACTTGTCCTAATTTTCTTTTAACTATAGAAAAGTGCATTTGCATTTCTACCTGGGTCCGACGAGGCAGATGGCGGGTGACCGCTCCGGGCACCCGGGAGGCTGCCAGCCACGGCCACATGTCTCGGCACGGCCATCGCTGCGGTTTCTGCAGGGAGGGATCGACAAATTTAATTATCTTGACAATTCCCTGCATTCGGATTCCCCTATTGCTATCTGAGTGTAATTCTCTGCATTCTGTGCTTTCCTTATTGCTAAAATGGAAACAATGTTTCCTATCTTTGAAGAGACAGTGCAGTAGAACTCATCCTGTGATATTTTGAGCCACTTGATGGTTTGTACTTTTTGAGTATAAGGAACTGCACAAGAGTCTTCATCTGACATGCATCTTTGCCACAGTCCATGATGGAGAACTCCCATTGCATTACATGATTGTTTTCCTTGCTTTTCTAGCCTTCAATGGTCTCATCATTCCCTTCCCCACCTCCACAAATCCTGCTCCCTCATAACTTTGACATAAAATCTTTATACCTTTCTGTGATTAAAATACATGTAATTTTTTTTTTTCTGAAATCAGCCTTTGTTGTAAAGTATACTTTATAGTTATCTCAGCAAACAGCATTTCTAGTAACATTTTATCATGCAAAACTTACTTTTTAAGTGTTGTTGTTTTTTTTTGTTGTTTTTTTTTTGTAAAAGTTGATAGTCTTTTTTAATGACTTGTGTATGAAGGAGATTTATATGATGCCTGATATATGTAAATGGGAATTATTGCGATTTATCTCTTGAGTATTCTGAAGTCTAGCTTTATTCTTTTAATTTTAGGGGGAACTTGAGGCAAACTATTTATTAGAGTTTTGCAACAGAGTTCTTCTTGTATGAAGCCCACAGAGGTCACTTGTAAAATTCTGACAATAAAATACGTTTCAAAGATTCTTCTAAAAATATTGTCCATTGTCTTGCTTTCTCTTTGTATCACAGGAAGTAAAAGAGCCCTCCCCTCCTCCCCCCTCCTCCCGGTTAGCACATTCTAGCACAGTAGTAACACCAGTTGTCTAATGCATGTAAACTAATTCTCTATACAATTGCTAATTTACATGATGACATCAGGAATCAGCAAGTTAGGTTAAATGATACTTCTCCCCCCCCCCCCCTTATACAAAGTCGCTATAGGTTTTTTTTACCACTGGTCACAGCCGTAATGGCTCCAACACTTATAGAATTCCTTTGAACATTGGAGCTAATACCACCATGGCCGGCGTTAAAAAAGAAAAGCCTAACAGCTACATAAAAAGGGGAGGAGGGTAATTTGCTACTCATATTTGTACATACTAATGCTCAAGTTATATTGAAGTACCAGTCCTCAGTTTATTTCAAGTTTCTTTTATTGGAGAGGCAATATTTTTTCTCTCTTGAACATTTCAAGCAAACTCCTACTAGCAGATCATTTTCTAATCAAAATTACTATGAAAGACTACCTAAAACAAAGATGCCTAACTAGACCCTGATTGATTTTTCACAGGGTTGTGTTCGTGAAAGGTAGACAAAGTGATGGGGCTAAATGTTGTACATCTGAGGGTGCTGAAGGAACTTAGGTAAGTTCTGGTAGCTCTACTGACTGACGTTTTCAATGCTTCTCTAAAGTTGGGAGTGGTACCGGGGGACTGGAGAAGGGCAGATGTAGTCCCTTTACATAAAAGTAGAAGTAGGGAAGAAGTAGGGAATTACAGGCTGGTAAGTGTGACTTCTTTGGTAAGCAAATTAATGGAAACACTTAAAACAGAGAATGTGTTTCTGGAATCCGGTGGATTACAGGACCACAGGTAACATGGATTTACTAGAGGTGGGTCTTGTCAGACAAATCTGATCAATTTCTATGACTGGGTGATCAGAGAATTTGATGTAGGGAGTGAGCTAGATATGGTGTATTTAGATTTTAGCAAAGCCTTTGATGGTGTTCCACACAGACGTCTAATAAACTGAGTGCCCTCGGGATGGGCCCCAAAGTGACAGAAACTGGTTGAGTGGAAGATGACAGAGGGTAGTGATCAATAGAGTTTGCTCTGAGGAAAGGGATGTTGCCAGTGCTGTGCCTCAAGGCTCTGTTCTTGGGCCTGTTCTTTTTAAAATTTTTATAAGCGATATTGCTGTCGGGTAAGATTTGCCTCTTTGCGGATGATACCAAAATCTGCAATAGAGTAGACACCCTGGATGGTGTGAATGACATGATGGTGTGAATGATATGAAAAAAGACCTAGCAAAGCTTGAAGAATGGTTTGAAATTTGGCAGCTAAAATCTAATGCTAAGAAGGACAGTACAGTTTAGGGGGTGAAGAACTTATGTGCAAGACAAAAGAGCGGAACTTTTGTGTCATAGTAAATGATGATCTTAAGGTGGCCAAACAGGTTGAAAAGGTGACAGCGAAACTTAGAAGGATTCTAGGGTGCATAGGAAGAGGTATGGCTAGTAGAAAAAAGGAAGTATTGACACCACTGTATAAGACTCTGGTGAGACCTCATTTAGAATATTGTGTACAATTCTGCAGACAGCATTTTCAAAAGGATATAAAAAGGTTGGAGTTGGTCCAGAGGAAGGCTACTAAAATGGTGCATGGTCTTCATCAAAAGACGTATGGGGACAGATTTACGTGGTATAAATGCACATGAGTCGAATGTCTTTCATTTGAAAGGAAGCTCTGGAATGAGAGAGCGTAGGGTGAAGTTAAAAGGTGATAGGTTCAGGAGTAATCTAAGGAAATACTTTTTTACAGAAAGGGTGGTAGATGTGTGGAAGAGTCTCCCGGAATAGGTGATAAAAACAGAGAGTGTGTCTAAATTCAAGAAAGTATGGGATAGACTGGAACCTAGGCACATCTAGCTGCAGTAGGGAGACCAAGTTCCTGGATGCTGTAGGCAATTGCTTTCTGGAACAACTTGTCAAGGAAAATATGAGAGGAAATGCAATTCTGGACTTAATTCTAAATGGACTACGAGGACTGGTGCAAGGTGTAGAAGTAGAGGGGACGCTAGGAACCAGTGATCACAATATGATCTGCTTCAACCTGAACACAGGGGCAAAACATCAATCCAGAACAACGGCCACGGCACTGAACTTCCAAAAAGGGAATTCCGAAGGAATGAGACTCATGGTGGGGAAGAAGATTAAGAAGAGGATAAGCACTGTAAAAATGCTAGAGCAAGCATGGTCCCTTTTTAAGGACACAGTCACCAAGGTGCAAAATCTATATATACCGCGTATCAACAAGGGATCTAAGAGGAAAAAAACAAGGAATTGGTGTGGCTCACTGTAGTGGTTAAGGAAGCGATCAGAGACAAGAAGACTTTGTGTAAGGAATGGAAAAGGTCAAAAACGGACGAAAACTGGAAAAAGCACAAAAAGCATCAAAGCAGGTGCCATAAGGCGAAAAGAGGGGCCAAAAGAGACTACAAGGAAATAATAGCCAAAGAGGCGAAAAACTTCAAGCCGTTCTTTCAATATATTAAGGGGAAACAACCCGCGAAGGAAGCAGTGGGGCCATTGGATGACCATGGAATAAAGGGAGTGCTAAAGGAGGACAAAGCCATCGCCAACAAACTGAACACATTTTTTGCATCTGTATTTACCAAAGAGGATATACACAACATACCGGAAGCTGACAGGCTATACCCAGGAAATGAAGACAGGAAACTGTGACAGTCTAGAAGAGATATGCAGGCAGATTAATAGGCTTAAAAACGATAAATCCCCGGGACCAGATGGCATCCATCCGAGGATAATCAAGGAACTGAAAGGGACTGTAGCTGAACTGCTTCAACTAATAGCCAATCTGTCGATCAAATCGGGAAAGATTCCAGAAGACTGGAAAGTGGCGAATGTTACGCCGATCTTCAAGAAAGGTTCGAGGGGAGATCTGGGAAACTACAGACCGGTGAGTCTGACCTCAGTACCGGGAAAGATGGTAGAAGCACTGATAAAGGACCGCATCATTGATCACCTTGACGGACACGACTTGAGGACCAGCCAGCACAGCTTCATCAAGGGAAGATCTTGCATGACAAACTTGCTGCACTTCTTCGAGGGAGTATACAGGCAGATAGACAAGGGCGAGCTGGTCGACATTGTATATCTGGATTTTCAGAAGGCATTTGACAAGGTCCCACATGAACGACTACTTTGAAAAATTACAAGCCATGGAATCGAGGGTGAAATACTCATGTGGATAAAAAAACTGGTTGGCGGATAGGAAACAGAGTGGGGGTAAATGGACAATACTCGGACTGGGAAAGCATCACTAGTGGAGTGCCACAGGGTTCGGTGCTTGGACTCGTGCTCTTCAACATATTTATAAACGACCTGGAAATTGGTACAACGAGCAAGGTGATTAAATTTGCGGATGATACGAAGCTATTCAGAATAGTGAAGACACAGAAGGATTGTGAAGACCTGCAACGGGACATAAACACGCTCAAGAAATGGGCACGACATGGCAAATGAGGTTTACCCTGGATAAGTGTAAGGTGATGCATGTAGGTAACAAAAATCTTATACACGAATACAGGATGTCTGGTGCAGTACTCAGAAAGACTCCCCTGAAAAGAGACTTGGGAGTACTAGTTAACAAGTCGATGAAGCCGTCTGCGCAATGCGTGGTGGTGGCAAAAAGGGTGAATGCTAGGAATGATTAAAAAGGGGATCACAAACAGATCGGAGAAGGTTATCATGCCACTGTACCGGGCCACCTGGAAAACTGCGTCCACCACTGGTTGCCATACATGAAGAAAGACACGGTACTATTCGAATGGGTCCAGAGAATAGCGACTAAAATGGTTAGGGGGCTGGAGAAGTTGACGTACTGCGAGAGGTTAGAGAAACTAGGCCTCTTCTCCCTTGTAAAAAGGAGACTGAGAGGGGACATGATCGAAACATTCAAAGATAATGAAGGGAATAGACTTAGTAGATAAAGACAGGTTGTTCACCCTCTCCAAGGTAGGGAAAACTAGAAGGCACTCTCTAAAGTTAAAAGGGGATAGACTCAGTACAAACGTAAGGAAGTTCTTCTTCACCAAGAGTAGTGGAAAACTGGAATGCTCTTCCGGAGTCTGTTATAAGAGAAAACACCCTCCAGGGATTCAAACAAAGTTACAAGTTCCTGCTGAACCGGAACGTACGCAGGTAGGGCTGGTCTCAGTTAGGGCACTGGTCTTTGACCTAGGGGCCGCCTCAAGAGCACACTGCTGGGCACAGTGGACCACTGGTCTGACACAGCAGTGGCAATTCTTATGTTCTTATGAGAGAGGAAAAGATAATGGCAGAAGGGTGGTTTGGGGGAGCATCCAGTGACAGGAGGGAGTGGGCATCCCTCCTGCCTTTTTGGGGGAAGGGGAGGGAGAGGGTATTTGTGGGGGGCCTCCATTGGCAGGAGGGAGTAGGCATCCCTCCTGCCAATTTTCTGTCACTTGGGTTTGCCATGGCAGTAGGGAGTGGGCATCCTGCCTGCCACTTTTTCTCATGCGGGGGGGGGGGGGGGGGGGGGCGGGGGTAGGGCTGGCATGGCAGGAGGGAGTGGGCATCCCTCCTGTTCTTTTTGCTGCCAGAGGAGGGGTCGGTTCCCTGTGCTGGTTCATCAGGAAGGACTTTGGGGAGGGCCATCATCAGCAAGGGGGGGGGGAGAGCTTTTTTTCTTTTTTAATGGGGCATGCACAGCATCTGTGCACATTAAAAAAAAAAAAAAGGCTAACTGATTAGGTAAGCGACTGGTCTTGACCAGTTGCTTTTTTGGATCACTAAATGTGCTCACTTTTTTTGTGCTTCAGGAAGCCATGTTAGAGCATCGTTCTGCTAGTTTACATGGCATTTCAATATTAATGAGCTTATTTGCATGTTCAGATCGGAGAACGAGCAATCGTGCAGAAAACCACATGGTGAGCCATTTTCTGCATCGGGTCAAAAAAGACGATCGTTGCTAATGGTTTAGCGATGATAGACGATTGCTGACTTTAGTGCATCTGGCCCTCGGTCTTTCCAGTCACAAGTAATGAGCAGTGATTTGCCATATATTTTACCAACCAAATTAAAGGTCTCCATCAGGACCTACAGAGACATTACCATCAAGTGTCCCACTTGCTAATGAGGAGGACACTCCCTGCCATGCACAGTCATGCTAGTCTACTCCATTTCTGGGCACCACAACTTGGTCTGCTCTGCCTAGTGTTGTATTCTACTTGCTTATTCTAGCAGCTAAAATGGGCATAGAATGATCCTTTAGGTCTCTCTCTGCAGAACTGGGACGTGGCAATTAGGGAACTCTGGTTATTTAATAAAATTACAAAGAAACTGCAGGGCAATGCCCATATACACTCACAGACATGGCAGGGAATTGAGGTACAGAATTTGTAGTGCTTAAGTCTATAAGTTAGACACTTTAAAGCAGTATTTCCCAACCCTGTCCTGGAGGACCACCAGAACATAACCCTAATGAATATGCATGAGAGAGATTTGCATATAATGGAGGTGAAAGGCATGCAAATATCCTCCATACATATTCATTAGGCTATCCTGAAAACCTAACTGGCTGGTGGTCCTCCAGGACAGGGTTGGGAACCACTGCTTTAAAGAACCAAAGAACCTCTCCATTCCAGCCCGTTTTCAAAGGGAAAGTTTATTTATATGTCTCTCCAGAAACACAGAAACATACAGAAGTGCATGCACTGTCTAGCTCTCTTTTCTAATGCTGTCCTGTTGCTCATGTGCTCCTTCAGGCAGAGCTCCACCATCATGTAAATTCTGGCATTTGCTGCCAGTTATTTTTTTCTTTTCTTTTTTTTTTCAGCTGACAGCAAAATCTTCACATTTCTCCCATTTTTCAGTCTTATCTTTTCAACAGCCCCCACCAAACCACTCACTAGTTCCACTGATGCTCTCCAAAGACTCTGTGCCGAGAGAACTGCTTTCCCCACAGCTCTTGCAACTCAGCCTCTCCTTCCTGTGAAGTCACTAGAAACAGCCTTCCCATTCACTGGAGCCTACCACAGTCTGTGCAGTGGAAGGGGGAAGCATGGAGAGCTGTAGTGGGTTAAACTGAAAAATATCCACACACTTTGCCATCCTTCTGGCTTTGAGACAGGTAAGTTTTATCTTTTAAGAATTCTGGAAAAATCCAGACAGTTTGCAATAATAACTTCCTGAAGCCTGAGCACGGCTGAAGGCCCCCCCTCCCCCTAAACTTTTGGGTCTGAGGCACACTGGTGTAGTGAGGGTAAGAGGCACCTGGGGCGATGGTGCCCCTCCCCTGCCCTCCTCTCTTCCCCCCCCCCCACCCCATCTGCTTGTTCCCCTCCCTCTCAAGCCGCACACATATGCCTCTTCCCTTCCCCTGTACCTCTTTAACGTTCCCAGCATAAGCAACCCCATCTGCTGCTCGCACCAGCATCGGCTCTTCCTCTGATGTCACTTCTAGGTGCAGGTCCAGGAAGTGAAGTCAGAGGAAGAACTGATGTGAGCAGCAGATTGGAGTTGCTGCTCACACCAGGAACATTAAAGAGGTATGTAGGATGGAGCAAGCGTGCAGTAGTGGGGAGGAGGCAGGGAAGGAGCGGGAGGGTGGCACCCCTACCACGATGACACCTGAAGCAGACTGTTCCCCCCCCCCCTCATACTACGCCATGGAGACATATGCTTATTTTGTCTATGCCTTAATCTGGCTCTGGCTATCAACCTATTTTCTTTCACCTAGGATTACCATATGTTTGGGAAAACCTGGACACATCCTCTTTTTAGAAAACTGTCTGGGTGTCCGGACTGGTTTTTTAGATTGAGGGAATCTGTCCCAGTTTAACTGGCTCTCCCAACTCCCCCCACCTACCTCCTCTCTGGCCGCTTCATTGAATCTTTGGGCAGCCAGGCATAGGTTACCATATTTTTCTCCGAGAAACCCCTGTCACATGACCCCGCCCCGTTCCGCCTCCAGCCCCATCCCATTCTGCCCCACCCCCACAATGCCTCCTGTCTCCTACCGGATGAGCTCCAACCATATCTGGAGGGCCTGGAGCTTGTGTGGATGTGTGTGACATCATCTGCGCATGGTCTGAGGCCCTCCAGATGTGGCCGGAGCTCGTCTGGGCTTTCCAAAACCTGGATAAATGCTGGATTTTGGAAAGTCTATCCGGAAACCCAGACCATCTTCTGAAAAAGGACATGTCCGGGTTTTCCCAGATGTCTAGTAACCCTAGCCAGGCAGTGTTAACAAGGTGAGTCTGCTGTCGTCAGCATGCCCCAGAAGTCGCTTTTCTGCAGGTCCTGCCTATGCGAGAACAGGAAGTCACAGCAGAGAAGTGACTTCTGGAGCATGCCAACAGCAGCAGGCTCACCTTGTTGCTACTGCTGGGCTGCCCAAAGATTCAACGCAGCAGCCAGGGAGGAGGTAGGTGGGGGGCTGGAATTGGAAAGAGAGAGAAACAGAGAGGCATCTGTGGTGGGGGGGGGGGGGAGTTGGAAGGAGAGAGAGAAAAGCACCCATGGGTAGGGGTATGGAGAGATGTTAACAAATTCAAGGAAGCACTAAATGTTGGCTCTATAAAGATGCATTCAAAACTTGAATTTTGTACGAAGCTATCGTAATCTTAATTTTAATGGATAAAGTTACCCCTTCCCTTCTTGTTTTAACCTCTTTTTTGTCTCTCTTTTCTTTAAATTAATTTGTAGCTCCACCCTTTTTGTACTAGTCTGTTTGGCATACGTCTTATTGTAATAAATGCAGTCCGTCTTCCCTATTTTTATACTGTACATCACTTTGAAATATGAAACTGCAATTTAATCAAATTGTTAATTATACTTGAAACCACAGGCAGCTTTTCGGGACTAGAAGGGGAAGGGAGGAGAGAGAGGCAGATGCAGGGAGGTGGAGACTGAGAAAGATTATGGATTTGGAGAGGGCGAGAGAAGCAGTACCATGGGGAGGGGACAAGGGAGAGAAGAGATAGTGGTCCTGGGGTGGGGGTACATGAGAGAGGGTAAGGAAGGAAGAGAAGCTGGAATATGGGGATAGGGATTGAAGAATGGCCTTGGAGGCAAGAGAAGGAAGAAAAGATAAGGATGGAGCTGGGACTGATAACTACTAATTTCTGTAGCGTTATTAGACATACGCATCGCTGTACACATTCTATGTAGGTAAAGGGGTGCAGAGGATGGGAAGGGGACCTAAGAAAGTGAGTGAAAAGTGTGGGGGGTATGGGAGAGGCCATGATGGGGTTTGAGAGGGGCCTGAGGTGGGGTCAGGTGTCCTCTTTTTTGTCTTCACAAATATGGTAACCCTAATTTCTCCTAGAATTTAAGTGTCATAGAATGGAGTTCAATTTAGTTTAGTTTCTCTTTATCACAGGTGGGGAGGGTGGGGACTAATTAGAGACATGCTATCAATATGTTTATTTTTCACAATTGCTATTAACTCTGTGAGAATCAACTGTTACTCTTGTAACATATTTTTTGTTGGATGTTTGTAAAATTCACAATAAAATTTTAAATGGAAAAAAACATATTTGTTTCTGACACAATTTCATATTCATCCTATTGTTCGGTGCCATTGACTCATGTTCGAGTCCTAGCGACTTGATGAACATCATCAAGTTTTTGTGGCGGAATACAGAAGTTCAATTGCCGGGCCTTTCTTCTGCACAGTATAAATTCAACGTTGTCATCGTTGTTTCATCAAGCGTGATCCTCCGCCGCCAACGCTGCCCGTCTGCTGCTGCCCAGAGGGGTGGTACATCGTGAATCGGGCATCTCTGCTGAAACCTGTCCACCGTGGGAGGCCCTGCTGGTAGTGAAACTACTGACAGCATAGCTTCTCAGATGGGTTCATAGACAACGGCGCGAAAGACAAAAGCGCGCACCGACAATTGAGCGCAGCATGGAGGCGCGCACCGCACAAAATTACAGTTTTTAGGGGCTCCGAAGGGGGGTTTTGTTGGGGAACCCCCCCCCCAGTTTACTTAATAGACTTCGCGCCGGCGTTATGGGGGGTTTGGGGATTTGTAACCCTCCACATTTTACTGTAAACTGAACTTTTTCCCTAAAAACAGGGAAAAAGTTGTTTTCAGTAAAATGTGGGGGTTTTGGCTCTGTAGAAGGCAGAGAGGAGGCAGAGAAGCGAGAGGAGAAGAACAGGGGAGCAAAACCAGGAAAACAAACAAAACCGGAGGAGAAAGCAGGAGCAGAGGAGGAAGGATCGACTGGGGCAGCGGCGAGAGTTAGCTCCGCCCACCCCCGACGTCATCCGAGTAGCGTCCCCTTAAAAGGGGCGGAGCCAACGGCGCCCAGCCGTTTGGCTCTGTAGAAGGCAGAGAGGAGGCAGAGAAGCGAGAGGAGAAGAACAGGGGAGCAAAACCAGGAAAACAAACAAAACCGGAGGAGAAAGCAGGAGCAGAGGAGGAAGGATCGACTGGGGCAGCGGCGAGAGTTAGCTCCGCCCACCCCCGACGTCATCCGAGTAGCGTCCCCTTAAAAGGGGCGGAGCCAACGGCGCCCAGCCGTTTGGCTCTGTAGAAGGCAGAGAGGAGGCAGAGAAGCGAGAGGAGAAGAACAGGGGAGCAAAACCAGGAAAACAAACAAAACCGGAGGAGAAAGCAGGAGCAGAGGAGGAAGGATCGACTGGGGCAGCGGCGAGAGTTAGCTCCGCCCACCCCCGACGTCATCCGAGTAGCGTCCCCTTAAAAGGGGCGGAGCCAACGGCGCCCAGCCGTTCGGCGCGCGGCGAAGGCGACGAGTATCTACTATCAAGAACACCGAGGAGGACTGAACGGTAAGGAAGCGACAAACACAGAAGGTAAGGAAGAGACAGACGCCAAAGGAACAAACCCACACATACAATCAAGGTGAAGTAGAGCGGAGACAGCACACACAAAAGAGACAACAAGGCAAGCAACATAAGGAAGCAGCAGGCAAGGGACACAAGCACACACGAGGCAAGCAAGAAATGGAAGCCCAAGGAAGTCAGAAGGTGAGCTTTCCAGTCTTCTGTATCGGCTGCAATATGTATGACTACCTCCCTTCGGGGATCCAGGCATACATTTGCAATCGATGCATGGAGATGGATAACTTGAAATATCAGGTAAGACTACTGGAAGGAACAGTGATGGAACTCGAAGACAGAATCCGAGCACAGGAGAAGATTCTAGTGGAGTACAGCCCAAACGACGAGGTCAAGGAACTAGAAATGTTCATAGAGGAAGCTCATCAGCACCACGTAGAGATCCCAGGGCTGGAAAACTGTACTCAGGAAACCGATGTGAGGAGAGAAGACACCCATGCAAACACAGAAGAAACTGAAGACGAGGTAGGAGACAACCGCACACAAGGAGGAATAGTGAGAGCACAGGAAGACATCGCCCCACCCAAAGAACAGGAAACAATTTCAAGAGTATCATTGGAGGAAGAAGACTAGCCCTACTCCAAGGACGTGGACCTACGCCCCCCAAGGAACTCCCGAATAAAGAAGATGGGGATCATCGTAGGCGACTCCATCATACGACATGTGGACAGCCACACCGCAGGAGGAAGAGAGGACAGAGTTGTCACCTGTCTGCCTGGAGCAAGAGTGAAGGATGTGACCAACAGGATCTCCAGGATCATAGATGGAGCAGGGGGAGAGGACACCGCTGTACTTATCCACGTGGGAACAAATGATGTGAGCGGGCGGAAGTATGACAGGGAAGAGATGAAGGGCCAGCTCCGCTCACTCGGAAGACAACTGAAGATCAGGGAGGTGAAGGTGGCCTTCTCTGAGATCCTCCCAGTACCAAGAGCGGATGGAAAGAGACAAGGGGAATTGCAAGTAATCAACGCCTGGATGAGACGATGGTGCGAAGAAGAAGGCTTCGACTTCGTGCGCAACTGGACGGCGTTCTGGGGAAAAAGCAAGTACTACAGAAGGGACGGACTACACCTCAACAAGGAAGGAGCAAGAGTTTTGGCAGGCAACATGAAGAAGGCAATCGAGAAGGCTTTAAACTGAAAGATAGGGGAAAGCCGACAGTCGACCACCGGTCGATGGTACGGATAGCAGGATGCCCCGACGAAGAAGCCAAGGACAACTACACCTACACAAGAGAAGACGACCTCACAGCCAATAAGGGAGAAAAAGCAGGAAGGGACAACTCAGACACAGGAGGGGACGACCACACAGCAAACAAGGGTGATAACACAGGAGCAGTAAAGGATACCGTAATTGAAACTACAGGGACGGCCAAGAGTAGAAGGTCCAAAAAGGTAACACGAAGGGAACTTAGATGTATGTATACGAATGCTAGAAGTCTGGGTAACAAAATGGGGGAACTAGAGACAATAGCAAGACATGACATATTGGATATCATTGGCATAACAGAAACATGGTGGAATGAAGAAAACAAATGGGACACAGTACTACAGGGATACAAACTGTATAGAAGAGATCGAGTAGGGCAGAAAGGTGGAGGTATTGCTCTATATGTTAAGGAGGGAATAGATTCTGTTGAAATGGTTACAACAGAAATGAAAGAGAAGCTTGAGTCACTCTGGATCAAAATTCCTGGTCAATATGGCGCAGATACGAAAATTGGCCTTTACTATCGTCCACCAGGACAGGCGGAGGAAACTGACTCAGAAATGATGGAGGAAATCAAACAAGAATGCAAGACAGGCAATGTAATTATATTGGGAGACTTCAATTTCCCAGGGATAGACTGGAAACTAGCAACCTCCAACTGCGGCAAGGAAGCCAAGTTCCTGGAGGTGCTAGGGGATTGCTTCCTGGAACAAATGGTAAAAGAGCCGACAAGAGGCAACGCCACCTTGGACTTGGTCCTAAATGGCCTCACGGGACCGATAACAGAAGTGGAAGTCATGGTTCCACTGGGAACGAGTGATCACAATGTAATCAACTTTAAACTTGACATCGGGAAAGGGAAACATGCCAAAACCTTAACCACCACCTTGAACTTTAAAAAGGGTAAATACGATAGCATGAGAACCATGGTAGAAAAACGACTCGAGAAGATGGTGGACAAACTTGAAACGGTTGATCAGGCATGGACCCTACTGAAAAATACTATCACAGAATCACAAGATCTCTACATTCCGAGGATTTCCAAAGATCGGAGAACAAAGAGCAAAAGAGAACCGGCATGGCTTACCATACAGGTGAAGGAAGCCATAAAAGAAAAGAAGGACTCTTTCAAAAAATGGAAATGCATAAAGACAACCGAAGCCTGGAACAAACATAAAGATGATCAGAAGAAATGTCACAAGGCGGTGAGGGATGCAAAACAGGAATATGAGGAAAAAATAGCCCAGGAGGCCAAAAACTTCAAGCCCTTCTTTAGATACGTGAAAGGGAAAAAACCTGCAAAAGAGGCAGTGGGACCCCTGGACGACCAGGGAAGAAAAGGGTACATCAAGGAAGATAAACAAATCACAGACAAACTAAATTCCTTCTTTGCGTCCGTCTTTACGAAGGAGGACACCTCAACAATACCTGAAGCGGAGAAAGTGTTTGCAGGAGAAATAGAAGACAGCCTCACCACAGTTGAAGTGGACTTAGACCAGATATACTATCAGATCGACAAACTTAAAAGTGACAAATCCCCTGGACCGGATGGGATTCATCCGAGAGTCTTAAAGGAATTGAAGGTTGAAATCGGAGAGTTATTGCAAAAACTTGCAAACCTGACAATCAGAACTGGACAGATACCGGACGACTGGAGGATAGCGAACGTCACCCCAATTTTCAAAAAAGGATCGAGAGGGGAACCGGGCAACTATAGACCTGTGAGTCTTACGTCTGTCCCTGGCAAGATGGTTGAAGCACTGATCAAGGATAGCATAGTCCGGCACTTGGACGCACATGACTTGATGAAACCCAGTCAACATGGATTCAGGAAAGGGAAATCATGTTTGACGAATTTACTCCAATTTTTTGAGACCGTGAACGAGCAAATTGATAGTGGGAAGCCGGTGGACATAATATACTTGGACTTCCAGAAAGCGTTCGACAAAGTTCCACACGAAAGACTTCTCAGGAAACTACAAAGCCATGGCATAGAGGGGGATATACAAAGATGGATAGGCAAATGGCTGGAAAACCGAAAGCAGAGAGTGGGCATAAATGGGAAGTTCTCCGACTGGGAGAAAGTGACTAGTGGTGTACCCCAGGGCTCGGTACTTGGGCCGATCCTTTTTAATATTTACATCAATGACCTGGAGGAAGGAACATCCAGTGAGATCATCAAGTTTGCAGACGATACAAAACTATGCCGGGCAATCAGATCGCAGGATGATAGAGAGAAACTCCAGAGCGACTTGTGTCGGTTAGAAACATGGGCGGAGAAATGGCAGATGAAGTTCAATGTGGAGAAATGCAAGGTAATGCATTTAGGCAATAAAAATAAGGAATACGAGTATACAATGTCAGGTGCAACTCTGGGAAGAGTGAACAAGAAAAGGACCTGGGTGTACTGATAGATAGGACCCTGAAGCCGTCGGCACAATGCGCGGCAGCGGCAAAGAAGGCAAATAGAATGTTGGGCATGATAAAGAAAGGAATCTCGAGTAGATCGGAGAAAGTTATAATGCCGCTTTATAGGGCAATGGTCAGACCACACTTGGAATACTGCATCCAACATTGGTCTCCCTACCTAAAGAAGGATATAAAACTGCTGGAGAGGGTGCAGAGACGAGCAACAAAACTGGTGAAGGGTATGGAGAAACTGGAATACGAGGACAGACTTATAACACTAGGATTGTTCTCCCTTGAGAAAAGGAGACTGCGTGGGGATATGATCGAGACCTTCAAAATACTGAAAGGAATCGACAAAATAGAGCAGAGAAGATTATTTACATTGTCCAATTTGACACGGACTAGAGGACATGTAATGAAGCTAAGGGGGGACAGGTTCAGGACTAATGTCAGGAAGTTCTGCTTCACTCAGAGAGTGGTTGACACCTGGAATGCCCTCCCAGAGGAGATTATGACGGAATCGACCGTCCTAGGCTTCAAGAGCAAACTAGATGCATATCTCCTTAAGAGAGGCATATAAGGATATGGTGGACTATAAATTAAGCCAGGTGTACACCTGGCAGGGCCTCCGCGTGTGCGGATCGCCGGACTTGATGGACCGAAGGTCTGATCCGGAGAAGGCAGTTCTTATGTTCTTATGTTCTTATGTTCACACTCCCCACAATACCCCCACAACGCGGCGCGATGTCTATTAAGTAAAGTGGGGGGGGTTCCCCCACGCCCCCCCCTTCGGAGCCCTAAAAACTAATTTAGAGTGGCGCGCACCTCCGCGCTGCACTCGATTGTCTGGGCGCGCCTTTGTCGTGGCGCGCTTTTGACCTGACACCTCTCAGATGCGTGCAAACCCCAGTGGCACAACAAGCCCTTGTATCATCCTATTACTAGGTTTCAATTTGAAATTTCCAGGTTTACATCATTGATTCATTTTATTATTCTTGTGCTGATAACAAAATTGTATGGTGCGTTTTATGTAAACTGATGTACACTGTGTTTGGTGAATTTCTTCAAGGGGTTAATAAATTCCAATATATAAATTAAATTATATGTACACGTACAGACATATATGTAGATAGATATAGTTAATATATAGTTCATTTGGAGACCAGCTTTTCCAATGTTTCTCTTATGGCCCCCTGATTTCTGTCACACAAAATATATAGTTTTAAGTCTGTTTTTGATGCTTATAAATCTGGAGTGCAATTCATTGCTTTTGTAAAAGTGGTCAGCATAAGTTGAAAAATGTTGCACTCGGGGGCGCTGGTGAGCCCGATGGGATAGGAAGCAGCAGACACGAGCTCCCACGGTGAGTCCCGATCTTCACCCGATTATAGGCACTAAAAACCGTTCCTGCCGGCAACTCTTCGTCTCTGTCCCGGGCTGATATGGCTGCCAGTAAGCCTTCAAAGCGCAAAAGCGCTGAACCCCCGTCTCCGACGAAATCCGGAGCGAGCAAGCCCGAAGGCGCTACTGCCGCGGCCATTTTAGAAGAGCTGCGCTCGATCCGTGCCCTGCTCGTGGACACTAAGCAGGACGTAAAAGATATAAAAGACGAGATCGCAGCGATAAAAGAAGATTTGAACACAGCTCAAGAGAAAACTGACTTGATGGATAACAGATTGGTAGCGGCTGAATCTTCAATCAAGCATTTATCTAAACAAACCTCCCGGATCGCCATTTTGGAACGTGCGCTGGAGGCGGCTGACAACCATGCCAGAAAGAACAGCTTCAGGTTACTTGGCCTTCCTGACGGGAGGGAGGCCTGTGATTTGGTGGATTTCCTGGCAGCACTTCTACCTCAATTGTTGAAATTGCCGGATGATTTAAAAATTGATTTTGAAAGTGCTTTCAGACTGCCTCAACCTGCTATATCTCACAAGAAGTTTCCCAGACCTATATTGGTCTCTCTCCTGAAACATCATCAAGTTCTTCAAATAATGAAACAGGCCAAACTTCACTCTCCTATAATATTTGAAGGCAATAAGATCATCTTTCTCCCAGACCTTGCCAAGGAAACAGCTAAGAAAAGGAAACTGCTGCTCTCATACCGTCCTCAACTAAAAAGTATGGGTGCTAAATTTGGCATGTTTTATCCTGCACGACTCAGGGTGACATATAATAATGTCACTAAGGACTTCTTACAACCTGCTGAACTTGCTGACTATATTGAATCTGTGAGACCTACAGCAATAGATAAAACTTGATATATGTAAGCCTTCAAGGATGGCACTACTTCCTCAGTTGCACTTATGCCTTTGGTTTATATCAGGTTAAATGTTTTAATTAACAATTTTGTTTTATAAGATGATATTAACTAATACATTTAATACCTTAGTATTTCATATGCTGCCTATTAGACTCATTTTCTCACTGTTTGGAGCAGTACTGTCTGTCTTCTCTTTCCCCTTTGCTCTCTAACCCATAGAATGGTTAGTTTGTCTGTTATGGTTTTGTACCTTATTCTGGTATGCACTGTCTATAATGTTTGCAGATGTCTCCAACTGTTCATCTCTACACTTATTATGCTGTTTCTTTTCTTACGATGGTACCTATTTCTGAATTACACCTTTTTGATATTGCAGGTTGAACCACTGTATATTATATGTCCATGGCACTAACATGCTTTTCATTGAATGTAAAAGGATTTCACAATCCGATTAAAAGACTCAAAATCCTCCGCTATACTGAACATTATCAACCTGATATAGTCTTCTATCAGGAGACACACCTTACAGCGGAGGAATCAGTAAAAGTGGCACCTTCATGGGCTCATTCGCCCTTATTCTCCCCGTCCTCTGGTAGAAAGAATGGTGTCATTACATTGATACGAAGACGTCCGGACATTGTAATTGTCTCTTCTTCACATGATTTAGAGGGAAGATGGCTTAAAACTATTCTTACTGTGGGTAATACCCAGATCACAATATGTAATATCTATGCACCAAATCAAGATTGTCCCTCCTTTTTTGAAATTCTAGCATCTGAAATGGGTTCTTCCCCCTCTCCAGGTTATCTAATAGGAGGTGATTTCAATTTGATATTATCGCCAGAGAAGGATAGGAAATCGACAGTTACCTATAAAAAATCCAAAGCGTGGCATTATCTCCAAGATTTGCTCTTTCAATTAAAATTGGTTGATCCATGGCGAATGGTGCATCCAGATGACTCATCATTTACTTACTTCTCGCCGCCTCATGTATCCTACTCTCGAATAGATTTTTTCTTACTCAGCTATTCATTGGTAAACAAGTTAACATCTGCGGATATACAGCCAATTACTATATCCGATCATTCCTCTATTACTCTTTCACTACAGAATCTGAACTCTACACCGTCTAGAGGTCCTTGGAGATTTAATTCTTCTTTGTTGTCAGATACACAATTTATTGAACATGTGAATGTCCATATTCGAGAATATTTCGATCTTAATCAGATAAAGGACACCTCGTGGCAAGTTACATGGGATGCTTTCAAATCCTACATTAGAGGGGTAATCATAGAGTATGCATCTCGGAAGAAGAAAGCAGTTCGAGTGAGTCTACAGAAATTGGAGTCTGATATTTCCAAATTAGAATCTTTACATCATTCTAACCTCTCTAATACGAAATTACAAACTCAACTGAATAAACTTAGATTCTTATATAATGACAAACTTAGCGTCAATGCGTTAGCGGAACTCTTTTTGCAAGCTGCACACTATTATGCATCTAATAATAAGGCTGGACATCTATTAGCCAACTACTTGAAACTGAAATCTGAAAGAACTAATATTCCTGCTATTAAATCAGAATCACATGATGTTTTAGTAAAAGGCCCTGAAATCTGCCAACGCTTTCAAGACTACTATAAAGAGCTCTACACTTCGGAACACCCACAATTGGATTCGATTAAGGCTTATTTACAAGAATTGAAAGGCCCTAAACTGGACGATACTGATAATGCTGCACTCTTAAAACCTCTTTCATTGGAAAACATCACGGACACTTTGTGCTCTATGGCGAAGCGTAAGACACCAGGTCCAGATGGGCTCCCAGTAGAATTTTATATTGCATTTCAATCTCTACTCCTCACAATATTGCTATGCTACTTTAATCATCTAATTTCTCATGGCTCCGCTTTGGGATCGTTCACAGAAGCTACAATAATTGTTCTTTTGAAGCCTGACAAAGATCCTTTGTTGGTCCAAAATTATCGCCCTTTATCAATGATAAACGTTGATGCGAAATTATACGCTAAGCTCTTGGCAGCTAGACTTCAATTGGTACTACCGAAACTAATCAACACTGATCAAAATGGATTCATGAAGGGAAGATTGGCTAGCGACAACACCAGACTTTTTTCTCATATTATTTCTTTAGCTGCATCCCATATGCCGGATGGTGTCACCATGGCTTTAGACGCAGAAAAAGCTTTTGACCGGGTGGAATGGTGTTTTATGTTCCAAACTATGACTTGGTTTGGATTCCATGCTGACTTTCTGCGTATGATCCAAGTTCTTTACTCTAATCCTTCCACGCGTATTCGTATCAATAATATGCTATCTACTCCGTTTAATCCATCCAGGGGCACTCGTCAAGGCTGTCCCCTTTCACCCCTTCTATTCAACCTGGCACTCGAACCGCTTCTCATCTCCATCAGAAACAATCCTGCAATTCCTGGATTTCAGTTACAAGACCTGACGGTCAAGTTATCAGCATACGCTGATGATGTGCAAATATATTCTACACTGGACTCCCTTCCTCAAGTTATTAGTACAATCAAATGTTACTCTGATGTGTCTGGATATAAATTAAATGCATCAAAGACTGAAGTGATGCCTCTAGCTGGCAATCTATGTGGTGATATTATTAAAACACTGAATTTAAAGTATGCTCCTTCGAAAATAAAATATCTTGGGGTGTACTTCGGGGATTCACTTAAAGAAACTATGATGTATAATGTGGAATATATTTCACAAATAATACAATCTAATACCTCTCGCTGGTCTCCCTTAAAACTGACTTGGTGGGGACGTCTGGATTCCCTAAAGATGGTGTTGGTGCCGAAAATTACTTATATTCTGTCTATGATTCCTGTTTTGTTAGCACCAGGAGATTACAAGAAATTTGAATCCAAGATGTCGAACTTCCTATGGAACAATAAAGTCCCACGTATAGCATTGAAAAAGTTGAAATGCACGAAAGAAAATGGAGGTGTTAATTTTCCTAGTCTATATGACTACCATTTGTCCTTTCTCTGCAGACAAGGATCGAATTGGATAACTCACCAGCCATCTTCTTCTACTCCTGCCTGGCTACAATTGGAATCAAAGTTAATGGACAGTCATTATTTAAAATATGTATCATTTATGCAATCAGATGACAGCAATAGATTGAATCCTATTATATGCGCCACCAAAACTGCACTGACTACTGTGGATAGTATGGCAGATATTAAATGGAATAATTCCTCCAGTTTATCTTTGTGGCGAAATCCACATCTGAAAATACAAGGTCAATACATTGAGTGGAAATCATGGCGTAAAAAGGGCTTATGGTCTATTAATCAAATCAGACCTGAAGGAATCTTTTTAGAGTTTTCTAAATTGTCTGCTATTTATGATATTGATGATACTCAACACTATCAGTGGCTGCAGCTGAAACATTGCGTTTCCACGTTCTTGAAGTCTCATGTCATTTCTTATGAAGTTCCATCTATTCTAACTTGGTCTTCCAAGATTGGTTCCTGTTCTGGCCAAGCTTCAAAATGGTATAAGCTCATACACAAAGGGAAATTCACTCCTCCTAAAGTGCTTCAGGATATATGGTTGCAAGATTCAGGCACACCGGATTTGGATATTGTATGGACAGAACATTGGCTCTCATCTTTTAAAGCTTTGAAATCCTCTGCCTTATTACATATGGTTCTCTTTCTTTATCATAGAGCATACTGGACGCCACTTAAGTTATCTCGAATGGACCCCTCAGTCTCCAATAAATGTTGGTCCTGCTTACTTTCCATTGGCACTTTTGATCATATGATATTCAAATGCCCTCAATTGCAAATCTTTTGGCAGAATGTTTGGTCCACAATTTGTAAAATACTGTCTATTAATGAGGAGCTCTCTTATCCAATATTAGTTTTTGGTGCACAGGCTTTGAAGACACCGCTAGACAAATATGAAGCCAAATTGTTGAAATGTTGTTTATTATTAGCCTTTAAGTCAATTCTCTCATGCTGGAAAGATTTCTCCTCCATCAGTCACGTTATGTGGTGGAATATGGTTTGTTTGTATTCTAAATATGAAAAAGTGGCTGCTGAAAAATGTAATGCACTTACTGTATATAATAGAGTATGGTCTCCGGTGGTGAATTTCTGTTCTTCATGAATATTCCCTTTCTTTGCTTATTCCTTTACTTATTATTATGTTTTGTAGAAAGATTGTTTCCTTCTCCTTTCTATGATCTTGCCATTGACAAAACTAGGGAATCTTACCTGTTTAATTTTAACAATACAGTTGGTACTATGCTATTTTAGTGTGTGAACTTTATCTGCACTTGATATTGCTGTTTTATCTCTGCATACCATGTGAGGTGCTTGAGCATTGTTGCGAATTGTTATCTGTTTTTGTTAACTATTGTTTGGTTTAAAACAATAAAAAAAGATTGAACTTAAAAAGAAAAATGTTGCACTCTTCTGACCCTTTCAAGAAAACTGAACTGCCAATGTGCCAATGTTCCTTCAGTTCATCTCTCATGGGGCTGCATAAGAAAAGGTAATGAACATGCTAAATCCAGGATCTGCCTGCTAATTTCTTAAAAGCAATACTTGTAAGACTTTGGGCTCTTTTTACTAAGCTGTGATAGCAGTTTTAGCGCATGCGCGCTAGACCTTAATGCCAGCATTGAGCTGGTGTTCTAGCAGCGTAGCGCAGGTTTAGCGTGCGCTAAAATCCTGCATGTGCTAAAAACGGTATCGCAGCTTAGTAAAAGGAGCCCTTTGTCTTCTGTTTTTTGTTTTTTTAAATGATAATTTCACAGTACAAATAAAAGAACTAAGCTACCCATTTTCATTCTGAGTTTTACTTCATTCCTGGGGAGAAATGTTCACAGTCAACAGTGATTCCTACTTAGCTACTCCTACAACTATGTATGTGTGTATCTTGCTAAAGTGTGATCACAGCGTGAATGCTAAAGAATGAACACTAAGAAAAGAGTGATTTGGGTTTATAGAATATGGTGATAAATTGTTTTATCCCTTAAAATCGCTTGGTGTGTGTCTGGATGGTGTTCGTGTGGGGATTATATGGAGTGGCTAGTATGGTATGCCTGGCTGGCTGCTGCCTATTGGAATGATTATGAGTGGGGGTGGGGCATTTCTTTCTACTACAAAATTGTTATTGCAGCTTTAGTTAGTTCTCCAGGGGGGTAACTGCCCCATCGTTAGATAGAGGTGTTAGATAGAGTTCGCTACAGGATTTACTATTATACCCTTGCTTCCCGTGGGTATTCTGTTGGCGGGCATGGCCTTGCTGATTCATCCTGATTGTTTACTGTTACCATTCCGGGACCATTTGCACTGTTTTTGTATAACCTTATTTCATGGCTTTTGTTTGTTGCTGTGATTTTGGCTGCATTACCAATAAAAATAATTTAAAAAAAAATAAAAAGAATTGAAAATAAATACAATCTTGCTTACAAAAAGAAACACCACAAATATATTTCCTTATAACATTGGAATGTTTTTTTTTTTAATTCTTTATTAATTTTCAAAATTAATTCAAAGTGACATGAATTTTATAAACATTAATAAAACAAGCACTTAAATTCCATCAATAACACTACAGAAGAAAAATATCCCACCCCTTTCTTCCAACAATTCAATCAAGAAATAAATCAAAAAGATAACTCCCCACCCACCCACCCTGTTCTCGAATTCGCGGGAGCCAGTTAGGAAGCCGCTGAGCGCCGAAAAGCAGCTCAGATGAAGAAATTGGATCATGCAGCGGGGCAGGAGTTTGGAAAGCTTGCTCCTGCCCGCTGCACCTCCACCAGCGATCGGCAGAGGACTTGCTGCACCTCCACCAAGGATCGGCAGAGGTATGATAGGGCGGGAGGAGGAGGGACAGAGCCCAGTGATGGCGGCCTTAAAAAATTCTGGGAGGAGACATTGACCTGAATATAAACCGGGATCCCCATTTTTGGCCCCAAAATCCTAGTTTATATTCGGGTATATACGGTAATTCCTAGCATTTTGTTTGTTTTCATGGCCACCGCCGCACATTGGGTGGAAGGTTTCAGCATATTGTCTATGATGACACCCAGACTTTTTTCTTGAGTGTTGACCCCTCCCACGTCCAAAAGGCATTGTTCTAGGCATTTGGGACTTGGACAGTTTTTGGGATGAGAATGTAGTGGTCTGGACAATCAAAAGGCTGACGAGAAGTAGACGATTTGCGGAAAAAAAAAAGATTTTGGATGTATTGTTTGAGAATGGACTTTAGATGCTGCTGACTTTGGACGACTAGCGCCCTAGGCCCAAAATGGACTTAGATGTATTTTTTGATTATGCCCCTCCACGTATTGCATACACAAAGGGGAAAAATGTGGCCAATTATCTGGTTTCATCTGTGATTCAATTTGATTTTTCTCCCAGTAAAGTACAGGGGAGCCATTCAGCGTGTGGACATTGTGCTATGTGTAATACGACCATTGAGGGAGATTCATGGATCCATCCTACTACTAACAAGGTTTACAAACTAAAGAACATTACGACATGTGCTTCTATCCATGTTGTATAAGTGATGACATGCCCATGTGAATTTTTATATGTAGGATGTTCTATATGTCCCATACAGACCAGACTTATTGAGCACAAAAGTTGTCTTCACACAGAGATTTACAGCACAATGTTCAACAGGGTCACCAGTTCTCAGATCTCTGTTGGTGTGTCTTGGAACAATAGCCCCACATTCAATGAAGCCAAAGGATCTTTTCTCCTAATACGAAAAACAATATTGGATTTTCCATTTTCAATCTTATTAACCATATGGGTTAAACAAAAAAGTGGAGTGGTTGATGAAGTGAAGTATACAAGAGTTGTAATTTGATCTTGAACAATAAAGTTTTTTGCAAGTGACATCAACACGTTTTATCTTTAAGAGAGTACGTTGTCTAGTACTGGCAGAGAAAGGTATTCAGAGAAGCTGTTACCATTGCGGTTGGATATACAAAATTTTTTCAAACCCAGAGATCAGGCTTTCTTAGTTGTGTACATTATATACATCAGTACTTGAAAATATATTACTTTATTATACATTTAGAACTTGTCTATAGAGAGTGGTATGATGTAGCAGTGGACTCATATTACTTTTGCTTGCAGGCACCATATAGAATTTGAGCCAGTGTCCAGATGGTCTGTAGGGATACTTGGTGGCACTATCCAGATAGTTTTAAATATCCAGGTCAATAGCACTCTAGATAGTGGGTACTGTTTGCTGGTTGTGTTTGAAATAGTGTGACCTGTTATATGTTTGCAGTCACTGACCTCAGGAAGATTGTTGCCAGAAGGTAAGTTTTTGCTATTTAGTTTTAGAAATTATACATATGGCAGTCTAATTCTTCTTGTAGATCGCAGTGGGTAGGACATGCAAATGTTTATTCCCATGTTTCATGTTGGTGATGCAATTGCATTTTACTACAGTATAATCTCGTTATAATGGACTCACTTATAACGGAACCTCGCCTATAGCGGACGAGGTCCACTGCTCCCGGCCGTGCACCATTATAAACATACAGAAAATCATCGCATATAGCGGACTTGCATATAACGGACTTTCGGATATAACAGACAACCAATTTTGTCCCCAGAGCCGCTTTTAGCTGTAGTTTTCTTCGGCTATGACAGACATGCAGGCTCCGCCGCCTACAAGGCACTTGGCATGCCAGTGATATAGTATCAAAATGCAGCCCAGAAGAAAATGACAAGAGTATTTTTCTTTCCAGTACAGTACGACATAATGCTTTAGAACATCTTTTAGTGTTCTGGTTTTGCAATCATTTTGTGCCTTACCAATGATTTTGCTGAGTTTTGTTCTTGATGTTGCTGATATGATTGTGCAGTGACTGTTGTTCGTTGACTGAACGTTGTTTCAAGTTGACCTAAATAAAGTTTTTAAAAAACACAACTCTGGATATAATGGACCGTTTTTCCAGGTCCCTTGAAGTCCATTATAACGAGATTATATTGTATTCTAATTTGTATTACATTTTGGACTAATTGGTGAGGAGTGCAATCAATTACTAGAAATAAATAGAATAAATACACTTTCCACTCAGCACTGTTGTGGCTTTGCAAAGAGAAATGTCTCCAGTTGTTTTGGAACAGCATGGGAATAATGAAAGTGGCCTTGTAGCAGCTGCACACACAGCATTGGTCAGCACTTGCATTTTGTAACGATGAACACCTGACAGACGTCAATCCCTGTGTGCAGCAAGTTAGCATAAGTTGTAGCTTGCAGGTATCCACAGCCTGTGGAGTTATGTTCAACCTGTAACACTGCACTAATTTACTAAAGATTAATGCATGCTATCTGCCACAGGACCCATTTTATTCCTATGGGCCCTACTGTAGATAAAATGTGGTAATCTTTAGGAAAGCAACCCCTAAATGCAGTATATAATTTGCAGAACCAAAACCAACCACCAGGAAACAGTAGACAACACAGAGTTCTGCGTCAGTCATTTCCATTCCAGGGCATGGGAAATATGAATACATACACTAGTTACCAGATTTCCTCATTAAAAAAACAGGACACATGGCCCCGCCCCATTCTGCTTTCAGCCCCGCCTAGCCCAACCCTGCCCCTACACGAACCTAGCCTCTTCTTCCCTGATCTCAGAGTTGTCTGGAGGGCCTCTGAACATGAGCTGAGGCAGCACAATGACATCACACATTGCGTCGCATCTGCACATGCTCGGAGGCCCTCCAGACGTGGCCCCCAAGCACTAGTTACCAGATTTCCTCGTTAAAAAAAAGACACATGGCCCTGCCCCATTCTGTCCCTAGTCCGGCCTATCCCTGCCCAAAACTGCCCCCACACAAACCTTGTCTCTTATTCCCTGAGCTCGAAGCTGTGTCTGGAGGGCCTCCGAACATGAGCTGAGGCGACGCAATGACATCGCACATCATGCCACATCTGCACCAGATATGGCCCCCCAAGCTCGAGGTTTTCTAAAATCCAGACAAACTCTGGGTTTTCAAAATCCGTCCAGGCACCCAGACATTCCCCTAAAAAGAGGACATATCCGGGTTTTCCCAGATATCTGGTAACCCTAGCATATACTAATGGCCAACTTAGACTGGAAATCTTGGGCCCTTTAGAGAGGCAGCTGCATGTTGTTTGTATATTACACAAAAGGTATAGATATGTGCATTAATTAGCGTGCATTAGACCAGTGTGTCTCAAACTTTTTTAGCTCTGGCATAGTAAATGGAGCAAATGTTTTTTGCGGCACATTATAATTGAAATTATTAAACTGCAAAAACTAACAAAAAATTAAATATGATAGTTATATATATAAAGTTCTTTAAGCTATGTACGGGTAATTGTAACAACAATAAAAGTAAAGTAGATAGAACAAAATTGCTAATTAATGCTATGGATGAGCTTGCTTTTGAGTGCAAATTAACTCGAAATGTGGCTCGATAGTCGACAAGCAAACACGCATTTCATCATCCTCCATCTGCAGTCATTTTCTTTTTTTCAATTTAATTTCTGTCAAAGGTGAAAATCCTAATTTTGCAAAGATAAGAAGATCCAAATGGTAACAAAGCGTTGATTGCTTTGTTGTTCAAGTTAGGATAACTACTGCATAAAAAATAAAATTACTTGCCATTAGTTTTCAAGAACCAATCAAGTCAAAGAATGATGCTTGTCTAAGCGGTTGTATCCTTATGCAAGCAGACACTCATAACATTGACAGACTCTTGCATACGTAATGTAGATGTCATCTATTCTAGTGTATACTTATGAAGGGAATAAAAAATAATGATTCTTGAATCTCTCGTGGTACACCCAGAATCTCTTTGGGGCACACCACTGTGCCATGGCACACATTTTGAGAGACACTGCCTTAGACAATTCATATTAAATTGATTTGACACTTCTTAACCTATGAATTAGAAACGGAGAAAAATTAACAGTAGATAAAGATTATATGGCTTATGCTGTCTCCCCATCTTTATCATCAACTAAGCACTATGACCCCTTACCTGCCACTCAGAGATTCTCTATATTTGTTACATGCTTTCTTAAACTCATCTCCACCACCTCCAGCTGAGGCTGTTTCATACATTCACAAGCATTTCCATAAAGAAATGTTTGTTTTAGATTACTTCTGGGTCTATTCCCTTTTACCCTCATCTATGACCCCACCCCCACCTTGTTCCAGAGCTTCCTTTTATTTGAAAGAGGTCCAGCTCATGTGCATTTATACCATAGGTGTATTTAAATGGCTCTTTCATATATTTGCATTGAGATCTTTAAGTCTGTCTCCATATGCTTTATGATAAAGACCACTAATCATTTTAGGTGCCTCTCTCTGGTTTATATCCTTTTGATGGTGTGGTTTCCAGAACTGCACACTGTATTCCAAATGAGGTCGCACCAGAGGCTTGCAGCAATGGTAAAGTGGTGGTGGAGGGAGTGGACTGCCCCGGGCAACATCTTTGCAGGGGGAGGTGCGTCGGCACCTCCTTTCCGCCCCTGCATTCCTCTTGAAATGTTCGCCAGCGTGAGCAGCCTCTGTTCCTTTCTGACATTACTTCCTGGTCATTACTTCTGCTCGCACCAGCCTCTGTTCCTTTTGTACATTACTTCCTGGTCATGGGACCAGGACGTTGCATCAGAAGGAAGCTGAGACGGGTACGAGCATCAGATGGAAGATGCTCACACCGGCGAACATTTCAAGAGGTGTGTGGGGGACAGGGCGTGCACTCGGGCAGGGGGCACTCGGTTTACAGAGAGGCATTATCACAACATTTTTCCCCATTGCTTTTCCTACGCACCCAACCATCCTTCTGGCTTTTGCCATTGCCTTATCTGTTTCACTACCTTTCTCAAGATCACTGTATATGATCACCAGATGCCGGATTTACCCAGACATGTCCTCTTTTTAAAGGACTATCTGGGCGTCCAGACAGGTTTTCAAAACCCGGCAGTTTGTCTGGGTTTTGAAAACTAATAAGAGATTAGGGCCGCAAATGGTACTGGAAGTAGCTAGAAGACTCAGAAGGAAGCAGCCCAAATGAACCAGAGATCATTGGCTGAAAGTGACTTGGCAAGTGACTGGCGGAGGGACTGGTAATGTTACCGGAAGCAGCCAGAAGACTCAGAAGTCCAATGAGGATTGGAGATGACCCAGTGGTGACCAGAGGGACCAATGGAGGCTGGACAATCTTTAATGGCCAGAGATAGACCAGGGAAGTGTCTGGAGGAGCCTGGTCATGTTTTGAAAAGCATAGAGTATGAAGCCTATAGAAGAACCTGGTGCTGGAAAAAAGACCAGATGTGCCTGGTGGTGGCAAAGTGATGGGCCAGACTGTAAAGGTCCATTGGCATCATCTTCACGTCCCCGCTGCTAAGCTTCCATTTAAGTACCACTCTTGCGCATCATAAATGAAGTTATAGTTTTTGATCAGTCGAGTTTTGTGTCTATACTATCCTCTTTCTATTTAGGGATCCTTTGTGTTTATCCCACGCATTTTTGAACTCCGTCACTGTTTTGCCTCCACCACCTCTACAGGGAAGGCATTCCTGGCATCCACCACCCTCTCCGACAAGAAGTATTTTCTGATATTATTCCTAAGTCTACCACCCTGCAACCTCATATTTATGTCCTCTAGTTTTAGTGCTTCTCTGTCTCTGAAATAGATTTGTTTCTGTTTCTTACTCCCCAAGCAGTGGATTGTGAATTCAGCTTGGTGGGAAGAAAACCGAGTCCCGGGCTGAGAGAAGAGGGTGAGACCCAGTATGGCTCTCTAAGAGATAAAGCAAGGGGACTTTACATCCAGACCATTGCCAGGAGGGAAGAGATAGACTCTGGATACCAGTCCCTGTGGGATAAGTGCATGAGCAATTCTGCATATAGCAGACCCTTTGGAATGTTTCAGCTTGGTGGGAAGATAGCATAATCCCAGGCTGAGGAACAAAGGTGGGATCCGGAGTGGCTCACCATGAGTATTAAAGGAATTGTGTGAAGAGGTTGGTGAAATTAAGAAGGATTGATGTAAAGCTCCTGTGAACTGGAATGTGATTGAAAACTGGATTTAAATACTCTCCTTGTAAATAGTTTGAAAATTTGCAACTGCAACTCAAATCTTCAAGTAAAGTTCAAGTTATTAATTTTTCATCAGTCTCAACTTGATTTTATTTCATTAAGTACCAGACTGTGTGACGTGATTGAACCCCAGGGGAAATAATCCTTTGGACTACTGGAATAAGTCTGGCCCCCGGCCTGTGTCCAGCTTGAAATCAGACTTTTGTACCTCGTACATACTAGTCACGGGTACCTGACCTGAAGAGCTAACTGATGCCAAAAAGAGTGTTTGTGATACCAAGAACATAAGAATAGCCTTATTGGGTCAGACCAATGGTCCATCAAGCCCAGTAGCCCGTTCTCACGGTGGCCAATCCAGGTCACTAGTACCTGGCCAAAACCCAAGGTGTAGCAATATTCTGTGCTACTGATACAGGGCAAATAGTGGCTTCCTCCGTGTCTTTCTCAATAACAGACTATGGACTTTTCCTCCAGGAACTTATCCAAACCTTTCTTAAAACCAGTTACACTTTCCACTCTTACCACATCCTCTGGCAATGGGTTCCAGAGCTTAACTGTTCTCTGAGTGAAAAAAAATTTCCTCCAATTGGTTATACACACAGCTTCATCCCCTGACTCATGCTAAGTTAGTGAAAATGGTGCATTCATTTGTCTCAAGCATGCTTGATTACTGCAATTGCTTGTATCTGAGACTCACTAAAACTAGTCTGAAAAGACTTTAGTTAGTTCAAAATACCGCAGCTCACTTGATGATGGTAAAAAAACAGATCATGTATTGCCAATTTTAATGGACTTACGCTGGTTACGCAGCCAGAATTACTTTAAAAGTTTTGTGTTTGGGTTTTACAATCTTTTTCCAGGACACTCCAAAGTACCTCTTTGATATGCTAGCCAGACAAGATCATCAATGAACTTTACGCTCTTTACAATCTATTACATCTTCCTTCTTTACGAACAATCAAACTACCACGAGGAATAGAGTGTTTATAGGACCATCTTTGTGGAACTCATTACCTAGTAACATTAGTAGTATGACCAGTTATGGTTTTCACAAGCTTCTCAAAACCTGGACTTTTCAGAATGCCTTTCAATTGCTTATTTTTACATTATGGTTTGCTGCTTAAGATCTTTGTGTAAAGTGTGCAGGTTGATTTATTTCTGTATAAATTCATTATTTTATTTTTATTTTATTTTCTGTATTTTGCTTTAAAACATAGGTGTAAAGTGGTAATTTAAATGAATAAATCCAAGTCAAAGCCTATATTGTACCACTCCCTTGGGTTTTTGTAGTCTAAATGCATGATCCTGAATTTTGTTTCATTAAATCTTAGTTGGAACCAGTGGCGTACCTAGGGGGGGGGCGGGGGGGGGGCGGGCCGCCCCGGGTACCAGCCCTGAGGGGGTGTTCCCGGCCTTGCCGCTCAGTCCCCCCCCACGCCCGAAGGACCGCTCGCCCCACTGACCTTCCAGCACACCTATGAAGCAGCCCGCAGCAGGATCGCGACGTCAGCAATCCCTCAGCTGCTTGGGCGCTGCTTCCTCTGACGTCAGAGGAGGGGGCGGGACCGCGACGCAGGAAGCAGCTCCTAAGTAGCGCAAATATAGCTGACGTCGCGATCCTGCTGCGGCTGCTTCATAGGTAGTGCGGGGAGGCCAGGGGGGCGAATGGTCCTTCGGGGTGGGTCGGGGATCTGACCCAGTTCTAATACCTCTCCGTCTCCGTGCCGACCGACCCCCTCAAGGACCGACCCTTGGAAACATGTTTTCAGGCTTGGAATCCAGTTAAAAGGCAATAGACGCTCTGTCTATACCTGGGACCAAACTGAAAGAAATTTGTCCAGCCCTGGCAAGTTCAAACCCAACTCAAACCAAATTCTGCACTCCTGGGGAAGGGGGAGGTTTTGCTTCTGAGAAAGTGCTCCTTAGTACATCAGAATCTCTGTCTGCTTCTTGGCACCAGCACTGGAGAAATAATGAGACGCCCTACTTTCTTTCTGCATGTGAAGCCATCTGGAGGGGGGGGGGGGGTGTTTGTGAGTACCAGAAGGCACTGCGAGGAAGGAACGGGGTATATTAGTAGATCTGTGTGTGATGGAGGGCACTAGGGCCAGCAGGAGTGAGGTACATAGTTAGAGCTGTAGAGGGGGGGGGGGGAGAAGGAGGGTGTCCCTATTGCAAGGGAGGAGTGAGGTTTTCCCTCGCCTTTTCTTCAGTCCTAAAGTTCACATTTTCTGGCTTTGGCTGCCTTCAGCAGTCATGCGACCGGGTAACAAAGCCCCCCTGACCCTGCACGCTGTCTGATTCGGCTGCTGTTGAACAGTTTGCGTGCCGGAAACCCTTCTCAGGCTGAGTGGAATTTGGGTTATGAGCTGCAGGGAGTGGTTGTGAATTTCTCCGTGAGAACCTTGTGCATCCTCCTCCAGCTTGAGTCCGCACTAGACGCCCGCACTAGACGTCCCCACGTAGACGTCCGCACTAGACGCCCGCACTAGACGTCCCCACTAGACGCCCGCACTAGACGTCCCCACTAGACGTCCGCAATAGACGTCCCCACTAGACGTCCGCAATAGACGTCCCCACTAGACGCCCGCACTAGACGCCCGCACTAGACGTCCCCACTAGACGTCCCCACTAGACGTCCGCACTAGACGTCCCCACTAGACGTCCGCACTAGACGTCCCCACTAGACGTCCGCAATAGACGTCCCCACTAGACGTCCGCAATAGACGTCCGCACTAGACGTCCCCACTAGACGTCCGCAATAGACGTCCGCAATAGACGTCGACACTAGACGTCCGCAATAGACGTCCGCACTAGACGTCCCCACTAGACGTCCGCAATAGACGTCCGCAATAGACGTCCCCACTAGACGTCCGCACTAGACGCCCGCACTAGACGTCCCCACGTAGACGTCCCCACTAGACGTCCCCACTAGACGTCCCCACGTAGACGCCCGCACTAGACGTCCCCACTAGACGTCCGCACTAGACGTCCCCACGTAGACGTCCGCACTAGACGCCCGCACTAGACGTCTAGTGCGGACGTCTACGTGGGGACGTCTAGTGCGGACGTCTAGTGCGGACGTCTACGTGGGGACGTCTACGTGGGGACGTCTAGTGCGGACGTCTACGTGGGGACGTCTAGTGCGGGCGTCTACGTGCGGACGTCTACGCGTGCGCGTCCTCGTGCGCGCGTCTTACATTCAGCACCAAGTGGCAGAAACCTAAACCCCAAACTCAGATAAATGCATTCCCAGGCCTTGTTCTCCCCTCCTCCAGGTCAGATTGCTGTTGAAAGCTGAGGCAACAGGAAATACGTCAGCCTCGGGGAGGATCGGAACTCAAGCTGGAGGAGGATGCACAAGGTTCTCACGGAGAAATTCACAACCACTCCCTGCAGCTCATAACCCAAATTCCACTCAGCCTGAGAAGGGTTCCGGCACGCAAACTGTTCAACAGCAGCCGAATCAGACAGCGTGCAGGGTCAGGGGGGCTTTGTTACCCGGTCGCATGACTGCTGAAGGCAGCCAAAGCCAGAAAATGTGAACTTTAGGACTGAAGAAAAGGCGAGGGAAAACCTCACTCCTCCCTTGCAATAGGGACACTCTCCTTCTCCCCCCCCCCCTCTACAGCTCTAACTATGTACCTCACTCCTGCTGGCCCTAGTGCCCTCCATCACACACAGATCTACTAATATACCCCGTTCCTTCCTCGCAGTGCCTTCTGGTACTCACAAACACACCCCCCCCCCCCTCCAGATGGCTTCACATGCAGAAAGAAAGTAGGGCGTCTCATTATTTCTCCAGTGCTGGTGCCAAGAAGCAGACAGAGATTCTGATGTACTAAGGAGCACTTTCTCAGAAGCAAAACCTCCCCCTTCCCCAGGAGTGCAGAATTTGGTTTGAGTTGGGTTTGAACTTGCCAGGGCTGGACAAATTTCTTTCAGTTTGGTCCCAGGTATAGACAGAGCGTCTATTGCCTTTTAACTGGATTCCAAGCCTGAAAACATGTTTCCAAGGGTCGGTCCTTGAGGGGGTCGGTCGGCACGGAGACGGAGAGGTATTAGAACTGGGTCAGATCCCTGAAGAAGCTCATTCTCCTTCTATCAGTTTGGTTCGGTGCAGTGGCGTACCTAGGGGGGTGCGGGGGGGGGCGGGCCGCCCCGGGTACCAGCCCTGAGGGGGTGTTCCCGGCCTTGCCGCTCAGTCCCCCCCCACGCCCGAAGGACCGCTCGCCCCACTGACCTTCCAGCACACCTATGAAGCAGCCCGCAGCAGGATCGCGACGTCAGCAATCCCTCAGCTGCTTGGGCGCTGCTTCCTGCGCCGCGGTCCCGTCCCTCCTCTGACGTCAGAGGAGGGGGCGGGACCGCGACGCAGGAAGCAGCTCCTAAGTAGCGCAAATATAGCTGACGTCGCGATCCTGCTGCGGCTGCTTCATAGGTAGTGCGGGGAGGCCAGGGGGGCGAATGGTCCTTCGGGGTGGGTCGGGGCATCAGGCCTTCAGGGTGGGGCGGGCGGGCGGGCAGGCAGACTTTCAAGGGGGAGGGGGGGTGACAGGCAGGCAGGCAGGCCTTCAAGGGGGGGTGCAGGTCTTCGGGGGGGGTGCAGACCTTCAAGGGGGTGCAGGCCTTCAAGGGGGGGACAGGCAGGCAGGCCTTCAAGGGGGGGACAGGCCTACAAGGGGGGGGGGGCCAGGCCTACAAGGGGGTGCAGGCCTACAAGGGGGGGGACAGGCCTTCAAGGGGGGACAGGCCTTCAGGGGGGGTGCATGCCTTCAGGGGGGGTGCCGACCTTCAAGGGGGTGCAGGCCTTCAAGGGGGTGCAGGCCTTTGGGGGGGTGCCAACCTTCAAGGGGGGGTGCAGGCCTTCAAGGGGGGGGGACAGGCCTTCAAGGGGGGACAAGCAGGCAGGCCTTCAAGGGGGGGACAGGCCTACAAGGGGGTGCAGGCCTTTGGGGGGGTGCCAACCTTCAAGGGGGGGGACAGGCCTTCAAGGGGGGACAAGCAGGCAGGCCTTCAAGGGGGGGTCAGGCCTTCAAGGGGGGGACAGGCCTACAAGGGGGTGGGACAGGCAGACCTTTAAGGGGGGACAGGCCTACAAGGGGGTGGGACAGGCAGACCTTTAAGGGGGGATAGGCCTTCAAGGGGGGACAAGCAGGCAGGCCTTCAAGGGGGGGGTCAGGCCTTCAAGGGGGGGGACAGGCCTTCGGGGGTGCAGGCCTTCGGGGTGGGTGCAGGCCTTCGGGGTGGGTGCAGGCATTCGGGGTGGGTGCAGGCCTTCGGGATGGGTGCAGGCCTTCAGGGAGGGACAGACCTTCGGGTGGGGGGTACAATCCTTCGGGGAGGGTGCAGGCCTTCAGGGGTGGGGTTTAGGCCTTCAGAGGGGGACAGACCTTCGGGGGGGAGGTAAAGTCCTTCGGGGGGTGCAGGTCTTCAGGGGTGGGGTGTAGCCCTTCTGAGGGGGGACAGACCTTCGGGGGAGGGGGGTCCTGGTGTAAAAGTACACAGAGGGAGAGAGGGAAGGGGGGGTTCAAAGATACGTGCATATGCCAGACTTTGGGGGTTAGAAATAATGGGTCTAAAAACAGAGGAGTGGGTGAGAGATGGTGCATAATGGGATTTAGGGAGGGAAGGAACAGAAAGGGAGAGAACTTGGAAACAGGGGATGGTGTGGAGGGGGGATAGAGATACTGGATAGGAGGATAGTTGGGAACAGAAAGGGAGAGATGGTGGATCCTGGGGTGGTGGGGAGTTGAGAAAAGGTGAATCTGTGGATGGAGACAAAAAAAAGGAAAGATGCCAGATCTCCGGGAGAGGGAAGGGAAACGGAAGGGGAGAACAGAGATGGCAGACGGATGGTTAGCACGGAGAAAGGAGACCCTGGCAAGCAAGACAACAAGAGCCTGGGACCAACAAGATTTGAATATTGATCAGAGAACAAAAGGTAGAAAAAATAATTTTATTTTCTGTTTTGTGATTACAATATGTTAGATTTGAAAAGTGTACATGAGACAGCTTGAAATGGGAACTTTTCTATTTTTGTGAATGGCAAGGCTGAGTTCAGTTAAAATATATGCTTTATAAGAAAATATAATAATGTGTTTTATAAAGTTTATAAGCATTGCTGGCATACTCGGTGAGGTGTTCCTAGTGTTGGTGGTGGTGGTAGCATGTCAGTGTGTTGAGAGGAAGAGGTAGTCTGGGAAATTCTGCTGAGCAAACTCTGGGCCCATTTCCACCCCCAGTTAGTCCACTCCACTCAACTGGTTCACACACTGAGTGGGTCTTTGGGTGTTATTTCTGGGTAGTTGTTTTAGAATCTCTTCCAGTGGTTTGTCAGTATCTCCTTCTGGTCCAAGGAAGGAAACTTTGTCAACCTTAGCATTGACCTTCAGAATATGTTTGTAACAGCGCTGCTTGTGTGGCATTAGGCTATGTAGTGATCGAAAGAAAAAAACAGACCTTTGCACATTTTTGCACTATATGGTGGGTGTATGAGGAGATTCATTTCCTGCACAGTTAAGTCCATGTGAAGTTACCTTGTGCTGTATTTGACATCTAGCAAGGTCTCTGTTTGGAAGGAAAGATCTAAGCTTAAAAATGAAGTGGCCAGAAGTTATGTTAAAAGTAGATAGCGTAGCTGGTTTTAAGAAAGGTTTGGACAAATTCCTGGAGGAAAAGTCCATTGTCTGTTATTAAGACATGGGGGAAGCGTCTGCTTGCCCTGGATTGGTGCACTCAGTTGTTCCCACTTGGAGAACCTATTGACTTTTACTGCTTTTCTGTGTGGCTTTAACATTTTTGCTATTCAGTATACCTAAACTATTATTCAGTAGAAAAAATTTGTTTGTTCAATCAAATCCTGTGTGGACATTGGACTTCTATGAGTGAATGTTCTGCTTGATTGAACAAACTAAATTTTTTCTACTGAATAATAGTCTAGGTACAATGAAAGTAAATAGCAAAAATGTTTGAGTAGATAATTAAGGAAATCTTTTTCATATTGCTTGCTTATGGACTGGGAAAAAAGACTGTTCAAGCAAATGTCTCCAGAACTGCTTTAATGGAAAAATGTGATTTTTTTTTTTTAAAGTACTTTGTGAAATTTATTGTTGTTGTGAAATTTATTGTTATACTTTGTTTAAACTTAAAAAGCGGTGTCATTAACAGTGAATCTAATCGAAAAATCGATTCAACAGGGTGAATCGGATCGAATGAAATATTTTTCTCTGAATCGGGCAGCACTATTGACTACCATGAGAATGGGCTACTGGGCATGATGGACCATTGGTGTGACCCAGTTAGGCTATTCTTATGTTATGTTCTCATCTGTAGGGGCCTTTGTTTTCACTTCTTATTTTAATGTATTTTTTTCCTGGGAACTTATCAGTGTTTTTTTATAATGGGAACAAAAATGGAAGAGAATTAATGTGTGTGGAATGGGGGGGGGGTAACTAATTTCTTCAGCTAAATAATTCAATCCACTTCAAACAGACATAGGAGAACTCACGCACCATTCACACACCCTCCAACCAAAAACGTCAAAAGAAAAAAACTGTTCGACAACCTCCTAGCCATTCGAGCTGCAACACTTGACCCCCAACTCTACAACCTATTGACCTCGACCACAAACTACAAAACCTTAAAAAAAGAAATAAAAACCCTTCTATTAAAAAAACACATAAAACCAAACTAACATAATCAGAACTGTCCCAAGCATCACCTGCAACTACTCCATATGTACTTCTGATGTCATGACAATTCAGACATAATTTATGTTATGTTATGTTTGGAATAATGGTTACATAAATGAGGTTCAATAAAAGAAAATTTTCTGTGGGAGCATTTGTTGGAACTTCTGTTATCCTGATTTCTTCTATCTGTGGGCTTTCTTTAGCTAACCTACTTATCTGGGGCTTTCCACTTCTGCAGCTGCCCTTTTCACGGTCCACTTTGCGCTTGCACTCTCTGGGGAGGGGGGGTTGGGTCTGGGCTTGGTGGGGTAGGTGTGTCTGGTAGTTTTGTCTGGGTGGTGGCTGGGTGTTTCTTGGGTGCTTGTTGTGCGGATTGGTGTGTCTGGTGAGCGGTCTGGGTGTTGTTGCTTGTGGGGGTTTTTTTCATTATAAAATATGGCTGAGGGTCTAGTCCGGCTTATTATTCTTGTGGGTTCTGGGGTGGGATTTGTTTGCTTGCCCCAAGTTTTGGCCTTTTGTTGTGTATTGCTATGCCTCTCATTGGCAATTTTCTCTTGGGAGAGGCTTGTTCATGCTTGTTGTTGCTGTTACTCTCATTCTGTGTTCTTTTTGATAATGTATAAGTTTCTGTACAGACCATGGTTGCTTGTCTGGACCTTTTGCCATTCTCAATAAAAATACTTTGAAAAAAAAAAAAAAAAAAGAAAATTTTCACTGCCTGTTTCTATTCTGACCATTTATTCCATTTCATGGTTATTGCAAAAAAAAAAAAAAAAAAAAATTTTACATGAGGGGGGGGGGGGGTGTCAAAAAATGATGGGCCCCGGGTGCCACATACCCTAGGTACGCCACTGGTTGGAACACTCTATTCCTCAAGCTTTGCTACATTCTTCCTTATGTTTTCCAAACCTTCAAGAGCACATATCCTGTTTCAGATTTTGATATTAATTTCAAAAAGCAAAGCATTCCAGAGACTCCTTCCCAATGCCACTTACCAGAATGTTGAAAAGTGCTTTCCTAAATCTAATGGGTGAATTACGAGGGGGTGCTGAAAAGTTCTTAGCCCAAAAAGAAGGGAATGATGTGAAGACATGAAACTTACAAGTTATTCTATACATTCACCCCTAAGTTCAACACACTTGGCACATTGTGTCAGAAGTTTCTGTAACCCTGTAACCCTTCCAAAAAAATACTCTTATGCAGTGGTGTACCAAGGGGGGTGGGGGAGTCCGTCCCGGGTGCAGACCATGAGGGGGTGCTCCTGGCATTGGAGTCATGGTTTGGGAACTTCCCCATCTGGTAGTGCTGATGTCAGGCCTGCCTTCATGGAAGCAGGAATTAGGCAGTACTCAGCAGAGCAGCGAATTGACAGAGCAGGCTGTTTGTGGCCTACTCTGCTGGGGCCTTCCCTCTGCCATGCCACTGATGACGCGACAAAAAGAAGCCCTGGCAGAATAGGCCACAAACAACCTGTTCATAGCAGCTGCCTTTAACGCAATCAGAGGCAGATGTCAGAGGGAAGCTTCCGGGTCAGCATATGCAGCATGCAGGAACTGCCACCCGCAGCCCTGCGAAAAAGCGAATAAGGCTGGAAGGAGGTGGCCCACCTGGAGGCTCTGTCTGGTAACACACTCGTGGAAGGGGGCGCAAGTACTTGGGCCACAGAAGGGAGGGAGGGAGCGCATTGGGACAAGGAAGGGAGAGAGGGTGCATGAACTTGGGACAAAGCAGGGAGCATGTTGGGACATGGGAGGAGCACAAACTTTGGGCAAAGTCTGGAAGGAAGGAAGGAAGGAGAGAGGGAGGGGGCATGAACTTGGGACTCAGAAGGGAGGATGGGAACACGTTTGGCTTCTGCTTTAGGAGGCAGGCCTGGAGGTATGTCGAATCTCATGGGGGGGGGGTCGGTCAGGAGGTGTTGTAAAGAAGGATGGAAGGAAGGGATGGAAAGCTGCTACACAGAGTGCTAAGATGGAGGGAGGGATGGAAAACCACTGCACATAGGGGGAGAAAGAGGAAGAAGAATTGTTGGACATGGGGTGGAGGAGAGGAAATGAGATGTAACAAAGAAGTAGAAATGGGTGAGGGAGAAATCCTGCATATGGTGGAGGGGAAGGGGACATGCATGGAGAATAGAGAAGGAAAAATGTTGGATATAGGGTGGAGGGCAGGGAGAGAGAAAGAAATGTTACTCATGATAATGGAAGCAAAGAAGGGAGAGATGCTGAATGGAGGTATGACCCAGGGCATTATTGTAGGTTTTTACCCTTTCCTATTGTTTGAGCTTAGTCTTTGTTAGAATACTTGTTTCATTACTACCTTGGTAGTATTGATGTCTGTAATGTTGTATTTGTACAATTTTATTTTTTTAATTTATATTGGATGTAAACCGCCTAGAAGTATAATTAGGCGGTATAATGAATCTTTTAATAAACATAAAACATAAACAATGGGAAAGAAACAGAAATGTTAGATATGGCAGTGGAAGGGAAGGTACAGAGATGGAAGATGGATGGTGAACACGGAGAAAGAAGAAAATGTCAAATGGGCAGGAGACCCTGGTGAGCGAGTTAACAGAAGAGAAACAGAAACCAGGGCCTGGGACCAACATGATTTGAGTAATCAAGTGACCAGACAACAAAAGGTAGAAAAATAATTTTATTTTCTATTTTGTGATTACAATATGTCAGATTTGAAATGTGTATCCTGCCAGAGCTGGTGTTAGACAGCCAGCTTGAGCCAGGACCTATCAGAGAGAGGAAAAGTCTTTTTTGTTTATACCACAGCGCCGGCGTGGGGTTACAGAGGTTGTAACCCTAGATAATGTTGTATTATAACACTATGAATGTTAAACTGTAACCCATTCTGAGCTCTCTGGGAAGGATTGTCTCTAAAAATAAATACAATTACTACAAATATTTTTTTATATTGGAGGGGGGGGGGTGTAAAAAAATTATCGGCCCCTAGGTACGCTACTGCTCTGATGTCTGGTCACTGAAATATTACTCTGCTGTTGCAATCACCTCTGAATCACTTAAAAATTGCCATCCTTTCAAACTCTTTTTAAGGTTTGGAATCAGAAAATAGTCAGTTGGAGCAAGATCTGGAGAGTAGGGTAGATGGTCTATGCACTGAAATCCCAACAGTGTCAAAACATCAATCATTTTGCCAGCCTTGTGAACAGGTGCATTGTCTTGCAAAAAGAGAACTCCTTTCTGCAACTTCCAACATAAGAACATAAGAATTGCCATCTCCGGATCAGACCCTGGGTCCATTAAGTTCGGTGATCCGCACACACGGAGGCCTCGCCAGGTGTACCCTGACATAGTTTTAGTCCCCATATCACTGTATGCTTCTCAAGGGAGATGTGCATCTAATTTACCCTTACCCGTATCACTCAATGCCACTCTTAAGGAGATATGCATCTAGTTTACCCTTAAATCCTAGAACGGTGGATTCTGCAATTACTTCCTCTGGGAGAGCATTCCAGGTGTCCACCACTCACTGCGTGAACCAGAACTTCCTGATATTCGTCCTGGACTTGTCCCCCCTCAGCTTCAGTCTATGTCCTCTTGTCCGTGTCACATTGGACATTGTAAATAACTGCTTTTCCTCTCCTTTTTTCTTTCAATGCCTCTTTTAATTGGCACAGCAAGTTACAGTAGTATTCTGCATTAACTGTTTGACCCCTTGGAAGATAGTCAATCATTACAACACCTTCCTGATCCCAAAACACTGTGATCATGACTTTTCCTGCTGCCTTTTGGGTCTTGAATTGGCCTTGGAGAACCTGAGTGTTGCCATTGCATGGACTGCTGTTTTGTCTCAGGATCATTACATTACATTAGTGATTTCTATTCTGCCAATACCTTGTGGTTCAAGGCGGATTACAAAAGAATTGTCAGGACATTTAGAAGTACATAAGTAGTAGTCTGGACATTTTCTAAGTTGCTAAGGATTAGAGAGTATTGCAGGTGATTCTTGGGATGGTTCTACATAAGAACATAAGAATTGCCGCTGCTGGGTCAGACCAGTGGTCCATCGTGCCCAGCAGACCACTCACGCGGCGGCCATCTGGTCAAAGACCTGCGCCCTAACTGAGACTAGCCCTACCTGTGTACGTTCCAGTTCAGCAGGAACTTTTCTAACTTTGTCTTGAATCCCTCTGGCTGTGTTAGTTTGGTTTTATGTATTTTTTGAATAGTAGGGTTTTTGTTTCTTTTTTGAAGGTTTTGTAGTCTGTGGTTGAGGTCACTAAATTGGAGAGTTGGTGGTCTAGTTTTGCTGCTCGAGTGGCTAGGTTGTTGTACAGTTTTTTTTGTTTGACGTTTTTGGTTGGAGGGTGCGTGAACGGTGTATGTGCTCTCCTGTGTCTGGTTGAGGTGGATTGAATTAGTTGGTTGTTCCAGTAGGCTGGGCTGTCTCCATTTATGGCTTTAAATAGTAGGCAGTAGAATTGTATTGTATTGCTTGTATTGGGAGCCAGTGTGAGTCATGCCATGCCTCTGTGATGTGGTTGTATTTCTTCAGTGAGTAGATAAGTCTTAGGGCTGTGTTTTGCATTGTTTGTAGTTGTTTTATCATGGTTGCTGGGCAAGGGAGGTACAGTATGTTGCAGTAGTCAATTAGACCTAGGACTAGGGATTGTACCATGAGTTGGAACTGTTTTCTGTCGAAGAATTTTCAAATTTGCCTTAGGTTTCTCATGACTGCAAATGATTTTTTTTATTGTTTTGTTGATTTGTGGCTACATGGTACAGCCTCTATCAGCACTCCCAGGAGTTTTAAAATGGGTTGAATTGGGTATGAGATTGAGTTTATTACTAGGTTTGTTATGGTTGGGGTTTTACTATTTTCAAGGAGGATGAAGTTTGTTTTGTCAGAATTTAGTTTTATTTTATGTTCTTTCATCCATGTTGCTACTGTTTCAAGTGTTCTGTGTATTGTGTCTGCCATGGAGGGCGCTGGTTGGTTGAAAGGAAGGAGAATGGTGATGTCGTCTGCATAGCTGTAGGAGGTTAGGCCTAGTTTGTCTAGGCAGGAGCTGAGGGAAGCAATGTATAGGCTGAAGAAACATAGAAACATGATGGCAGATAAAGGCCAAATGGCCCATCCAGAATAACCATTATTTCATTAACAGTAACTAGTCGGTCCAAAAAGTTGACACCAGCTCATTGAAAATGTTGCAAAATCAACTAGGAAGAGTCCACTCAACATCGTTTCTCATCAGCATTCAAACATTTAGGCACCCACTTGCTTGACAGCTGCTGCATACTCAGCTGCTTGTGGATTATACAGTACACCCAACATGTTCCCTGAATATCTGTAGTGTCTCAGTAATGGTTTTAGCAGATATTCTATGATCTGCCAAAATCAGGTCATGGCCATGGTCAACAGTTTCAGTAGTTGACACCGTTTGAGGCTACATCTTTGGTCTCAAAATCTCCACACTGAAAGTTTGCATACCACTTCTTCAGTGTGGAGTATGATGGACTTTTTTCACTCAATGTTTGCATCATACATTCATGGATTTCCTTCGGACTTTTCTTCTGCAGGAATAGGAACTTCATGACGGCATGGAGTTCCATGCTTGAAAATGTCACACTTTTCGTGGACATGATTCAATCAATAATCTGAAACAATGTTAAATCATACCATTACGATTCTGCAAATTGGCACGTAGCAAAATAAAATAACACTCTTTTCAGCTACAGTGGCAAAATAACACTCAGAATTTAGCAAGCTGGTTGGGTTAAGAACTTTTCAGCACCTCTCACATTCTTTAGGGTATATACTTTTTTTCCTTAACTTTTTCTAGAGCTGAGGAAAGCAATTATGAGGGTATGGGTTTAAGAAAATCTCTTAATTGATGAGACTTTGACAGTCATTCAAATTTCATTTAAGGCAAATGCCACCTTGTTAGTTATATGCTATCTCAGCAAGTTGATGCAAAAGAGTGCTATAGCTGTTGGGAGGTCAACTAAAGCTAATGTAATCAATCATTAATGATAGTATTGATCTGTGGCTTCAGAAACAAGCAGTTTATATCTTAAATAACTCACACCTGCACTTTCTACGATCATACAGATTGCTTTCATTTACTGCTCTTCTGAATTCCCAAGAGAGGAACAATGAGCTTAATTCAAGTCAGCTGGCATGAGTTTCCCATTTCTCCTGGCAATTTTCTTTCTGTACAGCCCTTCAGTCAAGTGCTGCTGGAAATAAAAGAAGGCTTCTAGCACCCTCTAGTGTTAGCCTTTAGAGCAAGATAAAATATGCACCATATTCCCGGCAAGAAATAAAATACCGTAATGTGGTTGTGTGTTTGCACAATTAGATAGAAAGAAATAACAGTTTAGAAACAAATTTTAGGTGGACTAATTTAACACATTTATGTCTAGCTTTGACTTCCTTTCTTAAAAAGGCATCACTTACTTCTTTGACCTTTACTTTCTTTTGAACTGCTTCTCTGTACTTCTAACTCAGTTTGAATGAGGGCTGGGATCTGGTGGCATCAGCCTTCAATCATAATTGTCCAGGGATATTCACCTATTTTATATTCCAGCATACATAGTCTAGTAACTATTGTGATGGTCCTTGGCCAGATACTATGTAAACAGAACTCACTGCAGTCATGGGTCCTAAATTTGGCCATTAGGTGTGGCCTTGATTTCTCTGGAGGGAATAGACACAGTCTCTACATCATGCAGATCCCTAGACCACCAAGGCAATGAAAATCAGACTTTAGGATGGACCCAGGAACAGAACATCTTAAGGTATGGTCTAAAATGCTTTGGCCCAAAGCTAAATATAAGTAAGGGACTTCAGAAGCCCCAACCCCTCCTCATAATTACCAAATCTCACTGGCCCCAGACATCGAGAAAAAATCCCTATATCCTGCTTCATTGTCTCCACGCTGCAGCCCAGAATCTCCTGACTCTTCCCCTGCCCTCTGTCCTTCATCTCAAAGTCTCAAGGAACTCCACTTTCGGGTACATTGAACCCCTTCCCATTAGAAACCAACTGATATATGCAATGCCACCAGAGATTTGTTGTCGTCTGCTGAAAAATGTAGTGCAAGATTGATGAATTTTCCCAGGAAAAGGGCGGGAAATTCAGACAATCAATAGAGGTCAAGTCTGAACCTAGGCAAATTTAACATTGCTGATTTAACAAAATGTTAAGAATTCCCTCAGTTTTCCTGGGAAAATTCATCAAACTTGGCTGATGCACTACATTTTTCAGATAATTACAACAAATCTCAATAGAATTTCAGTACTCTGGTGACATTGAATAAATTTTTTTCTGGATATATCTTGTACTGTCATTGGTTAATGAGGAATTTACCATTAAAATGTGTTAAATTAACAATGTTTATTCATATGTCTCCAACTGATTATACAAAATCGTCCCAAATAGCAGTTCTCTGATTTTATAAATGGTTCTGTTACTGCAGAATAAGAATGAAAACAATCAGGATTTAATAGTCTATGTAATGCACTGGACTGAAAAAGAACTATGCTTTTGTAGCTATATTGAGGCTTTATCACATTTTTACATACACAAAAGAAAGCAGTGCACAAATTAGTTATGATTATTAAGCACTCATAACGTTTTGCTGTAGGCATGCTTTTTTTATCATCAATACCCACACATTTTGTGCAGTTTCCTCAAATTGAGAAATCCAAGCATTCTATGCCAATCCTCTGTGCTCTCACAAGTCCACAGGCATGGGAAATGAAGCTTAATCTGGCTTTCCCGCTGGAAATGACCAGTTGCTGTCAACAGAGACAGACCCAGATTGGGAGGGTGGAGGTCAGCCACCTGCATATTTCAAAACTTTCCCTCGCACCCTCACCAATTTTTGCTTCCTACAATAATTCATGAGCAGACTACCTGGCCAAATCAAAAGCCGTCAAAACAGCAGTCAGGGAAGCTAAATTCCTCATGGAGGAGTCTCTAGCAAAGAACATCCAGAAGGGAGATAAATCCTTCTTCAGGTATATCAGTGATAGAAGAAAAAACTCAGGCGGGATTGTACGTCTTAGGAAACCAGACAGAGACTATGTGGAAAAGGATTCGGAAAAAGCCCAACTATTAAATGAATACTTCTGCTCAGTCTTCACCCGAGAAGCGCCAGGGCTCGGCCCTCAGCTACAGACAAGGGTTGGCTCAGTTGACCCGTTTAGTAACTTTGAGTTTACGCCCAGCAGTGTCTACAGTGAGCTGTCAAAGCTCAAGGTTAACAAAGCAATGGGGCCGGACAACCTGCACCCCAGGGTGCTTAGGGAGCTGAGTGATGTCTTGGCGGAGCCACTGTCCGCGCTCTTCAACCTCTCCCTTAGTACAGGCAGCGTCCCGTTGGACTGGAGGACGGCTAACATCATTCCACTCCACAAGAAAGGCTCAAAGATGGAGACAGCAAACTACAGACCAGTGAGTCTAACATCGATAGTGAGCAAACTAATGGAAACTCTAATCAAACACCAATTAGATAAGATCCTGGATGAGGAGAATCTACGGGATCCCCGACAACATGGATTTACTAAGGGGAGATCCTGCCAATCCAACCTGATCAGCTTCTTTGACTGGGTAACGGGGAAGCTGGATATTGGGGAGTCCCTGGACATCGTGTACCTGGACTTTAGCAAAGCATTCGATAGCGTACCACACCGCAGGTTACTGAGCAAGATGAGTTCTATAGGATTAGGTAACACATTGACGAAATGAGTTGGGAGCTGGCTTGGAGGTAGGCTCCAAAGGGTGGTGGTGAACGGCACCCCCTCCGAAATGACGGAGGTGATTAGTGGAGTACCACAGGGCTCAGTCTTGGGCCCAATCCTATTCAACATCTTTATAAGAGACTTGGCAGAAGGGCTTCGAGGTAAAATAACATTATTCGCCGATGACGCCAAACTGAGCAATGTAGTGGGCAAATGCACAACAGACGAAGATTCAGTGCCCGACAAAATGATGCACGACCTACTCCTACTGGAGCGATGGTCTAGGACATGGCAACTCAACTTCAATGCCAAAAAATGCAAAATTATGCACCTGGGCAGCCAGAATCCATGCAAGTCTTATACCCTTAATGGCGAGATCCTAGCAAAAACGGTAGCAGAACGAGACTTGGGGGTAATCGTCAGTGAGGACATGAAGTCTGCCAATCAAGTGGAGCAGGCTTCGTCCAAGGCAAGACAAATCATGGGCTGCATACGAAGGGGTTTTGTCAGTCGTAAGGCGGAAGTCATTATGCCATTCAACTTCAATGCCAAAAAATGCAAAGTTATGCACCTGGGCAGCCAGAATCCATGCAAGTCTTATACCCTTAATGGCGAGATCCTAGCAAAAATGGTAGCAGAACGAGACTTGGGGGTAATCGTCAGTGAGGACATGAAGTCTGCCAATCAAGTGGAGCAGGCTTCGTCCAAGGCAAGACAAATCATGGGCTGCATACGAAGGGGTTTTGTCAGTCGTAAGATGGAGACAGCAAACTACAGACCAGTGAGTCTAACATCGATAGTGAGCAAACTAATGGAAACTCTAATCAAACACCAATTAGATAAGATCCTGGATGAGGAGAATCTACGGGATCCCCGACAACATGGATTTACTAAGGGGAGATCCTGCCAATCCAACCTGATCAGCTTCTTTGACTGGGTAACGGGGAAGCTGGATATTGGGGAGTCCCTGGACATCGTGTACCTGGACTTTAGCAAAGCATTCGATAGCGTACCACACCGCAGGTTACTGAGCAAGATGAGTTCTATAGGATTAGGTAACACATTGACGAAATGGGTTGGGAGCTGGCTTGGAGGTAGGCTCCAAAGGGTGGTGGTGAACGGCACCCCCTCCGAAATGACGGAGGTGATTAGTGGAGTACCACAGGGCTCAGTCTTGGGCCCAATCCTATTCAACATCTTTATAAGAGACTTGGCAGAAGGGCTTCGAGGTAAAATAACATTATTCGCCGATGACGCCAAACTGAGCAATGTAGTGGGCAAATGCACAACAGACGAAGATTCAGTGCCCGACAACATGATGCACGACCTACTCCTACTGGAGCGATGGTCTAGGACATGGCAACTCAACTTCAATGCCAAAAAATGCAAAGTTATGCACCTGGGCAGCCAGAATCCATGCAAGTCTTATACCCTTAATGGCGAGATCCTAGCAAAAACGGTAGCAGAACGAGACTTGGGGGTAATCGTCAGTGAGGACATGAAGTCTGCCAATCAAGTGGAGCAGGCTTCGTCCAAGGCAAGACAAATCATGGGCTGCATACGAAGGGGTTTTGTCAGTCGTAAGATGGAGACAGCAAACTACAGACCAGTGAGTCTAACATCGATAGTGAGCAAACTAATGGAAACTCTAATCAAACACCAATTAGATAAGATCCTGGATGAGGAGAATCTACGGGATCCCCGACAACATGGATTTACTAAGGGGAGATCCTGCCAATCCAACCTGATCAGCTTCTTTGACTGGGTAACGGGGAAGCTGGATATTGGGGAGTCCCTGGACATCGTGTACCTGGACTTTAGCAAAGCATTCGATAGCGTACCACACCGCAGGTTACTGAGCAAGATGAGTTCTATAGGATTAGGTAACACATTGACGAAATGGGTTGGGAGCTGGCTTGGAGGTAGGCTCCAAAGGGTGGTGGTGAACGGCACCCCCTCCGAAATGACGGAGGTGATTAGTGGAGTACCACAGGGCTCAGTCTTGGGCCCAATCCTATTCAACATCTTTATAAGAGACTTGGCAGAAGGGCTTCGAGGTAAAATAACATTATTCGCCGATGACGCCAAACTGAGCAATGTAGTGGGCAAATGCACAACAGACGAAGATTCAGTGCCCGACAACATGATGCACGACCTACTCCTACTGGAGCGATGGTCTAGGACATGGCAACTCAACTTCAATGCCAAAAAAATGCAAAGTTATGCACCTGGGCAGCCAGAATCCATGCAAGTCTTATACCCTTAATGGCGAGATCCTAGCAAAAACGGTAGCAGAACGAGACTTGGGGGTAATCGTCAGTGAGGACATGAAGTCTGCCAATCAAGTGGAGCAGGCTTCGTCCAAGGCAAGACAAATCATGGGCTGCATACGAAGGGGTTTTGTCAGTCGTAAGGCGGAAGTCATTATGCCATTGTATAGATCCATGGTGAGGCCCCACCTGGAATACTGTGTGCAATTCTGGAGGCCGCATTATCGCAAGGATGTGCTGAGACTGGAGTCGGTGCAAAGAATGGCCACCCGGATGGTCTCGGGACTCAAGGATCTACCATACGAAAAACGGCTTGACAAATTACAGCTATACTCGCTCGAGGAGCGCAGAGAGAGGGGGGACATGATCGAGACGTTCAAGTATCTTACGGGCCGCATCGAGGCGGAGGAAGATATCTTCTTTTTCAAGGGTCCCACGACAACAAGAGGGCATCCGTTGAAAATCAGGGGCGGGAAACTACGAGGTGACACCAGGAAATTCTTTTTCACTGAAAGAGTGGTTGATCGCTGGAATAGTCTTCCACTACAGGTGATTGAGGCCAGCAGCGTGCCTGATTTTAAGGCCAAATGGGATCGGCACATGGGATCTATTCACAGGGCAAAGGTAGGGGAGGGACATTAAGGTGGGCAGACTAGATGGGCCGTGGGCCCTTATCTGCCGTCTATTTCTATGTTTCTATGTCGCAGGAGGTGAAGAACAGCTTTGCTGCCTGGGACCTGGCCTGCTCCTTTGAACTGTACAGCTAAATGGTGTCCTATAGGCGCAGAGCACAAGTTGGGCCCCGAGAAGCGGAGAAGAAAGGCAATTCTTGATCTCCTCTTTCGTGATGGCCCATATTAATGCAGAAATGGGGAGGGGGAAATTTCGGCAGTGGAGAGAAATCAGATGACTAAAAAGGGGCTGAGGCTTGAGAAGGGATGGCTGTGAGAAAGATAGGGTGGGGTTAGAAGCAAGATAAAGTTGTGAAATGGGGATGTGTGAAACTAAGGGTTGTAGGGATCAAAGTGTATTTCAAAATGGAGATAGAGTGAAGGTGGGTGTATGATACCTGGGAAGGAAAGAAGAAAGGGGAGGTAAATGAACACCTCTTCTTTCTAGACTCTGTATGGAGATGTAATATTAATAGAATAGAATACCATTGGCAGTTACCACATACATGTGTGGCCTCATCCTGACACTCTTCCCAATCAAGTCACCCAGAGTTTTCCCTAAGTTTAAGAAATTATTAAAAACTCAGTTGTTCATTGATGCCTATATGTAGAGGCTGCAATAAATTTCATATGTTCAACTCCTGGAAACTTTACTACTCCAGCTGCTTGTTACTGCATGTATATAGATTGCAGAAAATCCTGTATGCTGTATGCAGATAAGATGGTTGAAAGTTATTTTTATGAATGTTTACTGCTTGAAAACTGCTTAGAAAATAAGGCAGTATACAATTTTTTTAAATAAATATAAATGCAAAACTTGGGTCCTGCTGAAAGACTTCATGCAGTTGTAAAATTCTCCCGTGAAAGCGTACGACTGACACAAAGAAAGCATTGAGGGTGTTGCACGTTGTGCAGAATGCAGCAAGTGCTGTAGAGCGATTGGAGGTCTCCCTCGTAAACAGGGCAGGATTAATTCCTTGAGGGCCCCTAGGCGCACAAGTACATTGGACCCCCTAGCCCTTCCCTGCCCCATTTATTTACTTTTTTATTTCCACTTGTGTTTCTTTTTTTCTTTTATTTTAAAATAACCGCCCCTCCCCACCCCCAAGATTACCATACCAGTGCCAGTGTACAGTTTTAGTTCTATTTTTTGGGACTAATAGATTTTTAAATTAGCTTTCAGAGGTCAAAACCTCTTTCCTTAGGTCAGTAAAGTATATTGCTGTTACAGTATCCTGTCCTGACCTGAGGAAGGAGAATTTGGACTCTGAAAGTTAGTCAAAAATGTATTAAAATTAGTATCTTGCCTTGTTAACATTTGTTGTACTGTTTGTATATTAAAATCAATAAAAATATTTGAATGAAAAAAATAGTCTAAAACAATCACCATATTTCCATTTTCTATTTATAAACATGTATCAACACAGCTACAATACAACTTTATCCTAAAGCAAAAAAAAATTTAAAAATATAAATTTTTTTCTACCTTTGCCATCTTGATTTTCATATAGGCTCTCTATCAGGTGAATTATGTGTTTGGATATTATCATTGCACTAGTGTTCTCCATAGTTTATTGTAATCCACACAGTCAAAAGCTTTGCTATAGTCGATGAAGCATGACGTTGACGGCACAAGTTCTTCCCACTTCCATCATCAGCCCTCTTCTCGCTTTCTCTCTTCTCCCCACTTTTTTCATCCGCCCCCTTCTCCATTCCCCACTTCCATCATCAGCCCTGCCTCCTTCCCTCTCTCCCTTAAGTTCTCCCCACTTCCATCATCTGCCTGACTACCAAGGTACAGGCGAAATAGAAGTCACTAATGTAATGTAATGTACCACTGGGTCTCTCTTTCTCCCGGCTCCACCCCAGGCCCATCTCCCTCCCAGGCCCATCTCCCTCCCTACCCCTCACCTTTGCATGGATCACCACTCACCTTCTTTCTGATTTTTTTTTTTTTTTCAAACGGCCATGGACTCCGACATTGACGTAAGATTGGCAGGCAAGTAAGACCTGCAATGCGGACCCCCGGCATTGGCAGCAACTGTTATGTTGCAAGCGGTGCTGCTGCTCCGCCAAAGCTACCCTCTGATGCGAACCATCCAGATGGAAACAGGAAGCTGCATCATAGGGGAAGCTTTGGGCTGAGCACCGCAACATAACAGTTGCCGCCGATGCTGGACAGGGGGCTCGATGCGAGGAGGGCAATGCCAGTGGGGGGGGGGGGTGGGGGGGCTGAATTGCAGATCTTACTTTCCCGGGGGCCCGTCGCCATTTGAAAAAAAAATGCTGAGTCTTCTGTTACCGTATTTTTGCTCTATAAAACACACCTGATCATATGACGCACCTACCGGTAGAGGAGGAAAAAAAAAAAGTTTTGAACCCTGCCCTGTATCCTGTCCCCCCTCTGGTGGTCGAGTGTTAGGCCAGGCCTTGAGAGAACTGACGGAAGCCATTCAGGGAGCGGCGCGGGACCAGACAGGCACACGAAAAGCTCGCACCGCTCTGCCGCTGCTGGAAGAGATCAATAAGAATTAAAAAAAGGAACCAGGGGGGAGGGGGGGAGGCCCTGCCCTGCCCTGACAGAATTTTAAAAAAGTATGGGGGGAAGGGGCCTTGCTGGAATTTTAAAAAAGGTACAGGGAGGGTTGTTATATTCACTCCATAAGACTTACCCTTATTTCCATCCACTTTTTGGGGGGAAAAAGTACGTCTTATGGAGCGAAAAATATGGGTACTTGTTTGCCGTCCTTGAGCGTGCCCCCCAGACAAGTTCGGGCCCTAGGCACTTTCCTACTGGGCCTACCAGGGGTGTCAAAGCTCCTCCTTGAGGGCCGAAATCCAGTCGGGTTTTCAGGATTTCCCCAATGAATATGCATGAGATCTATTAGCATACAATGAAAGCAGTGCATGCAAATAAATTTCATGCATATTCATTGGGGAAATCCTGGAAACTCGACTGGATTGTGGCTCTCAATGAGAGACTTTGACATCCCTGCGTTAATCCAACCCTGCTCGTAAAGAGCTTATGATGCCTTTGTTGGCTAAGTTGCTTTGGTTACCAAACAATGTAGAGCACTCGAGTGATAAAAATGCACAATGATGCCCACAGAGGAAAAAGATCTCAATACACCTCTGGGGTCCAATCAATAAAAGGACACCAAATTTTGGGGTTAGGGTATCATCATTGATCAAAACCTTGTAGAAATTTATCAATAATTTAATTTTAATTAGTTTTTACAATATGTTATTTTTATAAATATTTATGTAATTTTAAATATGTTTCAACAGTTCCTATTTCTCCCATGTGTAGGAATTTAAAGAGCTGGCAACAATCACAATGTCACATAGGACATAAAGTCTGGCATACTGTATTGTAACTAACTGCAAGCACTTATCTTTTTAGACCTGACGGAGGCCTTATTTCGTACGGAAGTGATAAATATGTGTTTTTGTGATCCAACCCAGCTAGAAGATTTTATTAAGGAAAAACCTTTGTTAAAAGTTTAATTTCTATTATCGCTGTTTTTTGGGGGGAGGATGATGTATGATATATAAAAGTAATACTACTATATTTAATCTGTGAAGCATACCATTTCAGATATTGCTATAAGCCGCACTTTCTAAGATGGCCTATCCGAGATAGCTGAGGCTGAGCCAGCCAATCAAAGAAGAGCAGCCTACGTTCTCCACGTATTTGACGTGGTGTGATCTGATAGGTGAAGCTCTCTTTAAATTACAAATGAGAAATGGCCACCACGACAGGACACTGGTGAGAACGAGCAAGCAACTCAGTGAGTACTCTCATTAGAGACTTTTAAGAAACACTGTGGTGAGTGAATTAGACACATGTAGTATTTATATATTTATTTTCACAGAAACGTATTGGAGAGTGAAAGTTAAGATGCCCTGAAGAAACGGTTTTTACCGTGAAACGTTGGCTATTATTTAAATATCACTTGTTTCCTTACAATATAGAGGCAGCAGCTATTTTAGTCCTGCACTAACAAATTGTGTGGTATTTGCACATTCTCCTCGGAAGTTTTTTGCCGATGATGTGGGTGGAGGAGGTTTGAGCATTTATGCTCTACATAAAACAAAAACCTGAGGTTTTTTCCTTACGTTGAGATAGTGCTCTCAAATGAAATAGTAGAGTTATTCATACAGATTATTTATTATGATATATAAAGTAAGCCATAATTTAGCCTGTCCGCCATGATAGATTATATATAGAGTTGATTTCCTAATTTAAATTCTGGCGACCAGTTTAATGTGGACTAGATCAAGTTGATTTATTACCTTATACATGTCTCAATGTATTTTATATACAGAGTTTTTGTGGATATTCATAAATATTTGTTATTATTGCAATGAATAATCATAATAAAGCATTAAAAAAAAAGAGAGATACAAATTGACGCTATTCACATTGATTTGGAGATTTTATGCACATAAAGTCAATTTAATGCACATTTTCATGTAGATAACATTTTCTGAGCCAAAAGCCCATCCCTAAGGAACTCTGCAGAAGAGGGTGGTGGGCAGTCTTTTGAGACTCGAGTCTGCAATTCTAATAAATGGCGGTCCAGCCTTCTAACTCACAAAAGCTGAATATCACTGGTGTAGTGTAATACGGTTCATAGATAACGGTGCGAAAAACAAAAGCGCGCGCCGACAATTGAGTGCAGCGCGGAGGCGCGTGCCGCATAAAATTACAGTTTTTAGGGGCTCTGACGGGGGGTTTTGTTGGAGAACCCCCCCAGTTTACTTAATAGACATCGCGCCGGCGCTATGGGGGGCTTGGGGGGTTGTAACCCTCCACATTTTACTGTAAACTGAACTTTTTCCCTAAAAACAGGGAAAAAGTGAAGTTTTCACTAAAATGTGGGGGGTTACAACCCCCCACAATGCCCCCACAATGCGGCGCAATGTCTATTAAGTAAAGTGGGGGGTCCCCCCCCAAACCCCCCCCCGTCGGAGCCCTAAAAACAGTAATTTAGAGCTGCACGCGCCTCCACGCTGCGCTCAATTGTCTGGGCGCGCCTTTGTCGCGGCGCGCTTTTGACCTGACACCGTGTAATACATAGATTAAACTCAGACCTATTCCTGGGTGAACACTAAATAAATGCATTCTGTTTAATAGAAAGGGAAAGGGACTTGTATACTGCCTTTTTGTAGTTATACAACTGCTATCAAAGTGATTTACATTCAGGTACTTCAAGCATTTTCCCTATCTGTTCCGGTGGGCGCACAGTTTATCTAATGTACTGGGGCAGTGGAGGATTAAGTGACTTGTCCAGGGTCGCAGGGAGCAGTGCAGGTTTTGAACCCAAAACCTCAGGGTGCTGAGGCAGTAGCTCTAACCACTACGCCACTCTCTCCTCCTAGAAGCAAACTATGTTTAAATCACTGTAGACCAAATTTCAGTGATGCAAGAAAACAAAACATATTTATTATTTAATGAACCCCTGTCATTATCATGAGCCTAATGAGCTCCAAAAGGTCAAACACCATAGGGGCTCCTCAGTAGAGAATATGTTTAAAAAAGGTGAGGGACAGGATGTTGCCTCTCTGTGCATGAAGTGCTAACGCTTATTTACAGCACTACTGGGTGAATGCAGTGTTGATAAGTATTCAGGTATAATGGGGGTAATGCTTCAAAGTCATTTGCCAAATTTGGCACCCCGCTGGCACATGTTGTGCACCAATTCTGTAACAGCACCTTGGCGCCAAGATTCTGCTAAAAAATACTATCACAAGCCACCTTTGGCATGCCAAAAATGTAAAGTGCCATCAATTACACCTGCCATAGATATGGTACAACTGTTGATGCATTAGTCAATGGGTGCCCTGCCCACATTCCACCCACTGGCATACCCCCTAGCACTTATGCTCCTTTATAGAACATCCTTAAGCCCACTTACTCACATAAGCTACTTTTAATTCGTAACCCTTTTTCAATACCCATATTTTAATCATTTCCATAATAAATTTACTCTCTAATTCTTGATGTGTCCTACATGAGAACATAAGAATTGCCATACTGGGACAGACAGAAGGTCCATGAAGCCCAGTATTCTGTTTCCAATATGGCCAACCCAGGTCCCAAGTACCTAGTTAGATCTTAAGTAGTAAAACAGATTTTATGCTGTTTTTCCTAGGAATAAGCAGTGGATTTTCCCAAACCATCTCAATATTGGCCTATAGACTTCTCTTTTAGGAAATTATCCAAGCCTTTTTTAAACCCTGCTAAGCTAACTGTTTTGCCTTGAATAGATTAGAGCAAGGACTGTCTCTTATGTAACTCTATATAAATTAGTAGTAGTAATTGCCAATTTTCTTGGCAGTGACACACAACTGTATGTAGGTTCAATTTATAATGTTGCCTCCAATCTGTCTTCATTCCAAAGAGCTTCGGACAACGGAAGATAAAGGTCCCTTCCATTCCACACACCCCTCCCAACCCCAGAGATGATTCTCCAACTTCCAAGGTATGTCAGTGGCAGAAGCAAGATTTGAACCACATCTTTCAGCCCATTACTCAAACCACTTTTTATCTGACAAAATAAGATAAGCAATGAGTTTATGATGTTCATCCAGCAGGGAAGTCATATATATGTAAACTAGTTGTCTTAAATCCTAGAAAGGCTTGCAGCTTTATACTAGAAACACAGAAACATGATGGCAGATAAAGGCCAAATGGCCCATCCAGTCTGAGCGATTGAGTTGGGGAGTTTGAATGCAAATGATTTGCACCTCCATGCAAAAAAAGATAGTGAATCAATCGCTGTTTAAAAATCAGCCAACAGCGATTGAGTCTCTATCGTTAGTGAATCAGGGCCCTTATCTTTATCTGTTCTACGGAGATGTCAAAATCATGCAAAAAGCATAATGATAAATGTTTCAACCTACATAAATTCTGTTGAATGGCACTTAGTCTAAAATGTTGAATTTATATTGATAATGTGAAAGGAGAGAACCTCATAGTTCAAAACCAAGCCATCAGTACATAAGTACTGTAGTTGTTCATATGCTAACTCTAATTATAATCATAGGTATTCTCCATAAGCCAGATCTTGAGAGGATAACCTGCAGGAGAGAACAGAAGAGAAATGAGTTGGTGTGTTCTTGGTATGAAGATAATCCTTTGCCTTGTGTACAAATCTCTCCTTCCCCTCAGCTCCTGCCTATTTCAACACCATGCTGATTTCCTTTAATCCAAGGTGTTCCTTTCGCTCTTCCACTGCTAACTTTCTGACCGTGCCTGTTCTTCCTGCCTTCGGCATGACAGTCTCTTGTGAAACTTCCTTCAGTTTCCTTGACTCGGCTCTGGAATGCATAGTCACCTGGAACTCTCCTTGGCCAAATTGAAGTTATTGCTCAAAACCCATCTTTTATGAGGCCTTTGACCTTACCCGCCTCTAGGGCTGCCCTCTCGGTCTCTTTCCTACTTGAACAGTCCAATAAGATAACATTCAACTGACTACCCAAAGACCCCCCCCTGTCCTCTAAAGCCTATGAGAAAGGGAATGGGGACTTGTATACCACCTTTTTGTGACTTTGGCATTTTAAAGCTGACAAAGCAGTAGGCACTGGAGGTAAAGTGACTTGCCCAGGGTCTCAAGGAGCAGCACTGGGATTTGATCTCACAACCTCTGGGTGCAGAGGCAGCAGCACTCCCAGTGAGTCACACCTGCTCTAAATATTCACATTTCCTCCTGTTTCCCTTCCTTATATTTTGTTTTAATACTGTAAACTGCATAGTAGACTGAATGAACCCCATGTGGTATATCAAATGCTGGAAATAAATAAAAATAGCTGGCCCCTGATGCTTCCAGTGCTGGCTGATATACATTGCTTTTTGTTTTTTAAAAACAATTTATTATTACAGTAAATTATTATATCTATTTGTTACATAACATAACATAACAAAAAAATCATGAAAATCAATATCAAGAAAAGAAAAACCATAGGTAACATCCATTAATTTTAACCCACATTATTGGGACTGTCTTGTGCCTTAATGGGGAAAGAATTATTACTAAAATAAACATTTTCATTATTATTACAGGCAAAAAAAAAAAAGAATCAAAGTCACTTTTATCATCAACCTCTCCAGGTGCCTCAATATAGGTTTTAGTGTAGTTTAGTTTAGGTCTGCAGTTTGTCCTTGTAAATAGTGGGTCCACTGACAAATTAGAATTTTGGTGGGAAATGGGAAAATTAGTTAGGGCTCCTTTTACGAAGGTGCGCTAGGGGCTTAACGCGCGGAATAGCGTGCGTGCTAGCCGCTACCGCCTCCTTTTGAGAAGGTGGTAGATTTTTGGCTAGCGCGTGCTGTAGTGCGCGCTAATCTGGTGCATACAATAAAACCGCTAGTGCACCTTCGTAAAAAGAACCCTTAGTCTCTTTTTTTTTTTTTTTTTTCACAGAATGGAAAAGTCTCTGAGTTTAACAATGTTCTCCCCGTGAAGCTGAGTTATATGTTCTCTCAGAGTTTCCTTAGCTGGCATCGGGCTTGTTGCAGGTTTCCGGGTCTCATTGCATCTTGTCGGGTAATGTAATGTAATGTAATGTAATTTATTTCTTATATACCGCTACATCCGTTAGGTTCTAAGCGGTTTACAGAAAATATACATTAAGATTAGAAATAAGAAAGGTACTTGAAAAATTCCCTTACTGTCCCGAAGGCTCACAATCTAACTAAAGTACCTGGAGGGTAATAGAGAAGTGAAAAGTAGAGTTAGAGGAAAAATAAAATAAAAAATTCTGGAGAAATTTAAATGATAGAAATAGAACAAAACAAAGCCAAAAGGCAAAACAATAGATAAGATTAAAGATAAATCATAAGCTGGAAAGAAAAATAAAATAAAACTTTGTCTTCAATCCACGGTTTCAGCGTCAGTGATGAAGTAGAGCAATTAAGTTTAGGAGGAGCGATTGACGTTTCCAGAAAGGGCTTCTTCAGGGAAGAGACTTGGCAGACAGTCCCAGGATGCCTATGTCTCCTCCCCTGCGATGTTCTCCCATCCATGCATTCCCTCCCAGACACACTGCCCGTGCCCCAGCCGCTCCAAGGAGGCTGCCCCAGATGAGGTCCACGGTGAATGCAGGATTCTCTCCTCTGCGGGAAAGCCGCCCGGAGCCGACAGTCGATCTTCTTAGCGGATTGCATGGGGGGAAGAGTTCACACTCTTGGTAGGATCGGGTCTGTGTGCTCTCGGTGGTTGTGGCTGGTCTCGTTGCTGCTTAGGTGTAAAAGCAGTTGATCTCCACTGCTGCTGATATTTAAAAGCAGGCAGATTGATCTTCAGCCATCATGCTCTGGCTTTCTTCAGCAGCAGCAAGGGGATAAAAACTGCGCCCCCTTGCTGCTGTTGTTGCTAATAAACATTTATTGGATTATTATCTTCTGGACTGGAGAATGACACGGGGACAAATTAGTCCCCGTCCCCGCAGGAATTCAGTTTCCCTGTCCTGTCCCCGTGAGTTTTGTCACTGTCGCTGTCCCTTTCCTGTAAGCTCTGCCTTAATTGCACAAGCCTGGAACACTTATGATTTTAAAGTGTTTGAGGTTTTTGCAGATGAGGACAGAGCTTGCAGAGATGGGGCAGGGACAGGATAAGAACTCACCGGGATGGGGGAAAATTTGTCCCCGTGTCATTCTCTATTCTGGACTTCTTTCATCTGGTTTTGGTCTGCTCACTTTTTCTATTGCTAAGGGTCCATTATAGCCATGTAAACATTTTCATTATTCACCATTATAGTGCATGAGAAATTCTCTTTTCATCAGTGTTTTCGTAGATGCCCACGAAGAACTGTAAGTGCTCCTTTTCTTTGGAACAGTATCCCTAACTACTTGCGGGATAATACATCACTGATAAAATTTAAGGAAATGCTAAAGACATTCTTATTCCACGATGTCTTTGCAACCTAAATGTCCTTTTAAGGACAACTTTAGTTTTTAGAAAAATCTTTTAGTATCATTTCCCCAACCTTGTGTTTTTACCTTTAAGTGTTTTCTTTTCTCTCTAACAATTGGAGTTCCTATCCCTTCTTTCTTCTTGTTCCTGTTCATCTTTGTCCTTGAATTGTTCTTTTCCCTTGGTCTGTTTTAGATTAAATTATACTTTTACTGGTATATTATTATGACATGTTTGTAGAAGTCTTGAGTAGGCGGTAGAGTAAATTTTAAATAAACTTGAAACTTGAACTGATATAGTGTACCTTATTGATTATACAGTAAATGAACATATTAAAAAATATATATTTTTTGCAGCTCAGTGTTGTGAACTGCCGCATTGAAGACCTGGCTCAGGTCACCTCACTGAAAAAATGGTGCTACATTTCACTCAGAATAAGGGACATAGAAAACCTCTTCTGGAACCTCAGCTGTGTATGGGTTAAACTGGGCTTGAAGTGTATCTTTAGAGGAGATTATCAGGCACTGGCAGGCAGTGTGTTCAGTGTGTTAATTAACTGTGGGAAAAGGACTGCTTTTTATTAATTATTCAGGTCTCTGGCCAGGAGAAGTTTCTTTTCTCGCCCTTTAATCATGGAAATTGGTTTAACTGGAACTATCAATCACTTGTCATTTTTCATTTATTTCCATCTCTGTAAATTATTGTGAAATACTTTTTGGATTGTGAACCATCCAATTTTCATAGTTACTTAAGTTTCACCTTTTTAATGACTGCAAAGCGGTAAATATCTTTCCATTCGCATAAGACTACCATTGAACTCCCATGAGAAAACTAGAGCTGGTGCACATTCAGCAAAGCAGCAGTGATGCCTTTTTATCCTGCCAGCCCAAAATACAGTCTTCGTGTGCTGTTTAGATACTTCTATTCCACAAATGAATTCTTTAAGTGGCGCCCAAAATTCAGTGCTAGAAAAAATCTATAAGGAGCACTTGCCCAGTGGCATAGTAAGGGGGGTGGACCACCCTCGGCACCATCTTCACGGGGGCACCGGCGCCAGCTCAAGCAGCATCTTCCACCTGCTGCTTGTGCTGGCCTCGACTCCCTTCTGATGTCACTTCCTGGTTCCAGGACCAGGCCATGATGTCATAAGGGAGCTGAAGCCGGCGCAAACAGCAAGTGGAAGATGCTGTTTGTGCCAGCGAACATTTCAAGAAGTATACAGAGGGTGGGGAGCACATGGCATGGCGATGCCATGCACCACTGCCCAGAATACCAACCTCCCTCGCAGCGCCACTTAACATGCCTAAGTTCAGGCACTAGATTTATGCCTGCTGAAACCTGGGCCCAGATTCTATAAAAGACACCTAAAGTTAGGCACTTAGATCAGCACGTCTAGTCAATCTAGGTGCCTAACTTATTTATAAAGTTTAAGTAGCACCAGTAATGAACAATTAGCACCTAATAATTGGCTTAAATTGCAGTTAATTGAATGGTAGGCATCTACCACTTTTATGTAGACGCAAGATGCCTACCAGAAAGTAGGTCTGGTTAGGGGCAGATCATGGGCGTGTCTAGTATGTAGGCACCTGTTTTGGAGTTAGGCACACTCATTTAGGCCAAGAAAACCCTGGCCTAAATAGGGTGCGCCTAAGGTAAGGACACCTATGGGTGCCTAAGCCCACTTTAGGCACCACTAGGCATGATTCTATAAATGGCGCCTAACTTACAATTGACGTGCGCCTTGTGCTGCACTACTTGTCGCCTATGTTTTCCGCACCTTTTATAGAATTACGGCTCTAGTGCCGAAGTTAGGCAGGCTGTCCCAGTATACTATAACTACACACACAACTATCCCTGACACGCCCATTGCCACACCCCCTTTTTGAGTTATGCACTAGCAGAGTTAAGACACATGGCCTTTTGGAATGGCGTGCAACCAAAAGCATGTACCAATTAACTGCAATAATTGGTTGTTAGCTCTCAATTATTAATAGCTAAGGGCTTGTTAATTAATTTGCGTGCGCTTCCATATATAGAAGGCTAAACTGGTGAACTCTTACATGTTTAAATTAATGGAGGCTTGGAATGCAATTCCATCTATGATAAGAGACTTACTTAAACTCCCTCCAACTATTTCATAAAACACTGAAAATATTCTTATTTTTAAACATCTGGTAACTCATTTTGTTTAATTTCTGTACTGTTATTTTCTCTTTTAGCTCATCTTTATTTGTTTCTCTTTCTTTTCAATCTTTTATCTTAGCATTGTTGATTTACCTTATGATTGTTAACCGAGTCGAGCAGCCAGTTGGGTTTCCAGTATATGCATGAGTTGCATACAATGGAGATAGTACTTGAAAATCCATCTTATACATATTAATTGTGGACATCCTGAAAACCTGACTGGCTAGATGTGTCTCAAGGTCTTGGTTGAGAACTACAGATCTAGTGGTACAGTATATTTTCATATCAAACTCCTACACCTAGTCACACTCCTGAATGTTACATTACAAAACTTCTGTTTACCATATTTTGTCATATTATGTTTTGTTTTGTTTTTACCATGCATTGTTTACTATGTTTTGCTATCTTTCTCTCTGTTTGCCATGCTATCTTTTCTCATACTATGTCTGAGTATGTGGCACAGCGGTTAGAGCTGCAGCTTCAGTAACCTGGGGTTGTGGGTTCAAACCCACACTGCTCCTTGTGACCCAGGGCAAATCACCTAATTCCCCCCTTTGCCCCAGGTGCATTAGATAGATTGTGAGCCCGCCGGGACAGACAGGAAAAAATGCTTGAGTGCCTGAATAGGTTTGTGTAAACCATTCTGAGCTCCCCTGGGAGAATGGCATAGAAAATTAAATAAATGCATACTAATGTGCAATGCAAGCTGCTAAAACTTCCATGCAGTGCAAAATGATATCCAGGGCTGGCCCTGCCACTAGGCATCTGTACAGATATGCAGCATTTCCTCTTTGCTTTCCTACCTCTCCATCCCATGGTCAACACTCATGTGCTGTCTGACAGGAAACGATGGGGATAGAGAGAGTAGGACGCAGCAACACTTGAGCGCCGGCCTGTGTGTAAAGTCTCGTGCTGGATGTACTTGTGACTTGGGTTGAGGAACAGGTAGGGCACAAGGAGGGAGAAGTGGACATGGGACAGGAAGAGTAGATGCTGAATTGGGGGGGGGGGGAAGGGGAAAGGAGAGCAAATTGGCTGTTGGATTATGGGTGGGCGAGAGGATTAGGGAAAGAGAGATGCTGGGGGTACAGTGGCAGAGGGCCTTGAGCCATCCAAGGGGAGAGTTTTTCACAGCTAAAGGATCACCTAGAGCAGTTGTCTCAAACCTGCGGCCCTCCGGGTACTATTTTGAGGCCTTCATTATGTTTATCACAATCACAAAAGTAAAATAAAACAGTTTCTTGATCATATGTCTCTTTAGCTATAAATGACAATATTGTTATTAAGATATAGCCAAAAGGAAAGATTTATAAACTAGAAAGAGTTTTACCTCATGCAAAACTGCCATTTCTATACTAAGATATGAACTACAGTATTTTTTTCTGAGGCCCTCCAAGTACCTACAAATCCAAAATGTGGCCCTGCAAAGGGTTTGAGTTTGAGACCACTGACCTAGAGTATCGGGTACCCTTGGACCAGCCCCAATTTCCTCTTTTTTAACCCCTGCCGTATGCACACCCCTTCCCTTCCCCATACCTCTTTAATTTTCCTGGCACAAGCAGCGTTACGAACTTGCTGCCCAAGTCAGTATCGGTTTAGGAAACGACGTCAGAGGGAGAGCCGACACCAGTGTGGGCAACAAGTGTGTGACGCTGCTCGCACCGGGAACATGAAAGAGGTACGGGAAAGGGGGGTGTGCATGCGGGGGAGGGAGGGCAGAGAATAGGGCGGGAGGTGGAGAAGAGGGTGGGGGAGGGGCACCACTCATCCTCTCTATGCCACTGGTTGGAGGGGCTCTTACGTGACCGAACGCAGCGAAGACTGAATTGGAGCCATTACTGCCGCAGTCGGTGCTAAAAACCACGCCACAGTTTTGAGTATGCTTCTCCCTCCGTATTCGCGGTTTCAGCAATTGTGGTTTTGATTATTTGCGGTTTTTAGCTTGCTGGCTCCTCCCCCCAAATTACATCAGCTTGCATAGAGAAATTGCTGATTCCAAGCGTTTCCAGAGAAAATCACCGATTCCCGGCACTTTCTCCACCGTGTTTGGCCTCTCCTTCAGGAATAGGCCAGGTCTCCCACCATGTTATTCACAGTTTCACCATATTCACAATGGTTTTTAATAGAAAATAGCGACTAACATAAAAAAGTTATTTGTTGTTTTTCTGTATTTATGGTTCTGTTAATCCCCTATCACAGCGAACACAGAGGGAGAAGTGTACAGGATGTTCCCAATGAACTGAGGTTCTTCAGTCCTCCTAGAATGACATTTTATTATTAAATTTGATGTACTGCATGTATTTCTGCAAGTGCTTCATCAATATCCCAAGTTGGCATTGATTGCAGAAACCTGCCTGCATGGCAGAGAAAAAGCGGTTCATAGTCGGTCGCGGGCGAGACACCAGCGCACCGACAATGGAGGGCAAACAGTTCAGCGCAAGACACCAGCGCGCCACGGAAAAACTTAGTTTTAAAGAGCTCCGAAGTGGGGTATGAGTGGGGGAAACCCCCCCCCCCACTTTACTGCATATTGTTTGCGCTGCTGTTGGGGGGGGGGCTTGGGGAGTTGGAACCCTCCATTATAGAGAAAACAGAACTTTTTCCGATTTTTGGGGGGAAAAGTTCCGTTTTCTCTATAATGGGGGGGTTGCACCCCCCCACACACACCCACACACAGCAGCGTGAACAGTATGCAGTAAAGTGTGGGGGGGTTCCCACTCACACCCCGCTTCGGAGCTCTTTAAAACTAAGTTTTCCCGCAGCGCGCTTGTGTCTTGCGCCGAATTGTCAGCACTCGATTGTCGGTGCGCTGGTGTCTGGCGCGTGATTGTCCCATCACCGAAAAAGCACTACCACTAAGTTACTTGGCTGGCCTTTTATTTTCAGTTGCTGGAAGCTGGGTTTGGAAATGATTCCAAGGGCTGGTCCATTATATGTTACTAAGTAGATTTGCTACAGCAAGTGTGCAGCAGCCCCGATGAATGATGGCCAGTAATAAAATTGGGAGAAGTTCTATTAATTTTTTCCATTTTCTCCTTTCAAGCCCAGAATCTATTCAATTTAAACTTTCATCAAAATGGTCTGGGTATAATATCCTACCATCAATTTCTTATAACTATCATATATTTTACCATCAATTTCCAATTCTAAATTGGCAAATATAAATGGTAATGTGTGTGCCCGGAAAATTATTTTGTGTCAATAATCTCACCACATGAAAGGCACCTTTAGTTATAAAGCCCAAACTTAAGGGCCCTGTTAATAAAATGTGCTTAAACCCTAGTGTGGGTTTTAATGTACGAGAAAAGGCTTATTGCAAAAAGTGTTCAAACATTTGCACTAATTTGCCTGTTTGCGTGTGCTAACATGCAAGATACATATTTTAAAAATATATATATTTTTAACAGGGGGGGTGTTATGGGCAGAGAATGGGCATAGACGTGTTATCCAATTAGCATGTTCATATTAGTACGAGTTAACTGGATAACATGGGACCACTTAGGGGGGGAATTCATCAATGTGTGGGTTACTTTACAACAAGCTGTGCTATTTTCGCCCAAATGGTCTCATTGGATAAAATGGGACCCTGTGTTAAAATAGCATGACTTGTGGTAAAATAACCTGCCTTAACAGTAGCACACATTGATGAATTTCCCCCTTTAGAGTCTCTTAAATAGGAAGCAGTAAGGCCCGGATTCTGTAAACAGTGCTTTTATTGTTGGCCGCCTTAAAAATGGCCGCTGATCGCTTATCAGTCATGCAACGGCGCTATTCACAAAATCATGGCTATGTGAAAGATAGGCGCCGGAAATGTAGGCCAGAGTTTTTAAGGCCTACATTTCCAATGCCTATCTTCCAAGAGAATCATGTCCATGGAGGTGCTTTACGATGCCTAAAGCCACTTCCAGCATTAACCATGCCTGCAATGGCATTAGACATTGTTAAGGATGCCCACTCTCTCTTGCCTTACCGACCGCCACCCACATGTGAGAAATAATTGGCAGGAGGGATGCCCACTCTCTCATGCCAACAGAGGCACCAGCGCCCCCCAAACCATCCCCTACCCTACCCACTTCCCCTCCCCCCAAAAGCAGGAGGGATGCCCACTCCCTCCTGCCACCAGATGCTCCCCTGAACCTCCTCCCCCCCCCCCCCCGGTACCTTTGTAAGACATTGGGAACAGGAGGAGAGATACTCCCTCCTGCCCTGATTGGGTCTGATGCCTAAGGGCCTTAGGCTCCTCCTTCTGTATCCCAGGAATGGTACAGTTTAGGGGGTGAAGAGGTTTTGTCATGGCAGGAGGGAGTGGACATCCCTCCTGCTGATTTTTGCTGGCATGGGGGAAGTGGAGTCGGTCCTCAGTGCTGGTTCATTGGGGGATGTTGGGGAAAGCCGTAATTGGCAGTGGGGGCTTTTTTCTTTTTTAATGAGACAGATATTGTGCATGTGTAACACACGCACAGCATCTATGCCTATGAACAAAAAAGGTTTCCTTCCCCGAACAGCTGAGTGGCAGGGGGCTTCTCCTACCTTTCAGCTGTTGGCTTTCCTTGCCAGTTCTGCACATGGATGAGAGTCACTCTCACAGCGATCGAATGGACAGGAGAGACGGGGATTATGACAAACCTCATTTGCATGCAAACTTTTTTGTGCATCTATAGCTCTTTTGGAATTAGTCAAAAATCAGATTGGATCGGACCCATGCAGTCTTACCGACCCTGTTTAGTGCCTCTAGCCGTCAGATAGTAACAACGCTTCCTTTAAAAAGCAGCACCTTAGAATGCTGGTGTACGAGTACTTCCTGCTGGAAAAACAGAACATATCAGACTGCTACAGATCCCTACACAGAAACTAAACAGTAGCATATAGACAGAGCCTCATTTACATAATAAACAACCACAAACTAGAAATAGGAATTCTGAGAAGTCTGAATACAATGCAACACTGCAGAAACAGAAATATATTTCCTTCTGTACTGTTTAAAAATATACAGTTATCAGATGCTGCACATTTCAAGATGGTATTTTCCAGCATCTTTATTCTACCTTTGATGTCCAGGCATTGTATTTTACTAATCTGCATGGTCCCAGCCTCTCCTTTTAACTTTTATTGTGTCGCCTTCATCTACATTCATTTTTCTTTCTTCTCCTTTCTTCTTTTCCTCCCTGTCTCTGTCTCTGACATTAATTGTTTCCTTAATAATTTTTCCCTGTTTCTTTTCTGTGAATCTCCATTCAGCAGCAATGTTTTACCCCTCATTCCTCCTTTTTCTCACTCTCTAGTCTTCAATTTCCCTCTTTTCATATCTCACCTACTTATGAGCTTTCGATCTTAGGGCTCCTTTTACTAAGCTGTGATAGCATTTTTAGTGCACGCAGAATTTTAGCGTGCGCTAAACCCACGCTATGCAGCTAGAACTAATGCCAGCTCAATGCTGGTGTTAGCGTCTAGCGCGTGTGCTTAAACCGCTATCGCAGCTTAGTAAAAGGAGCCCCTCGCCAGCCCTAATTAATCTTCCTCTAAGGGCTCCTTTTACTAAGGTACGCTAGCGGTTACGCCTCCATAGAGTTTGCGTTAGTATTTTTCATTTAGTGCATGGTTAGCGCGTGCTAATCTTTAGCATGCGCTAAAAACGCTCACGCACCTTAGTAAAAGGAGCCCTAAGTCTCATTCCCTCACTAACCTCGGCTCATAACCTGTCATTCAACCCTTAACTGGTATTCAGCCACCATCTTTGTTCTCTTACCTGCTACCTAGCTTCCTTATTCCACTTCAGATTTTTCCCTTTCATTTGCTAATTTCCTGTGCTTCTCAACTCTTTTGTACTCCCTTCTTCCACACTTTTCCCTTCTTGCCCCCTCTTCTTCCATTCTGATCCCTTTCACTACTTCTCTCCCTCTTTACTTCCATTCTGACTCCTTCCTTCCAGTCCATTCTACACACTCTTCTTCCTCCCTATCTCTACTCAGAGCTCTTTCTTGCCCTCTGCCTTATCCCTTATAAAACACTTTGCATCTTTAAAACATCATAGTCAATTAAACTGATACCTTATTACAATAATATTAAGATGAGACATGACCACTCTGGCATATGTGGGCGTTTTGAGTCTTTCAACATTTGGCTGAATGCCTGACAATGCTCCCAAGATGTGCCAGGTCAAGCACTGCCTATTTGCGTTAAAGTTACATTAATGAATGATGCTTCCAGTGCATTATTGAATATTCTAAAATGGAAAGAAAAGTGCTGCTAGGTTGACTACCAAATGTTATTCTGTGTACTGATTGTCTGTTGAACAAAATAGAATATAATATACATTTTTACAAAGTGATCTTTACATATAAGTTGCTGTCAGTCTCAAACAACTTGCAATGCAAGGGGTTCCAGTAAGATAGTAGTGTGGAACATTGCTACTCCTTGGGGTTTGGTACTAGGGACCTGGATGGGCCACTGTGAGAATGGGCTACTGGGCCTGATGAACCATTGGTCTGACCCAGTAAGGCTATTCTTATGTTCTTCCAGTCTTGTAAAGTCCTCTTGAACTTTTTCACAATCCTGGTTGCCGTACATGAAGAAGGACACGGGTCCAGAGAAGAGCGACTAAGATGGTTAAGGGGCTGGAGAAGTTGCCGTACAGTGAAAGTTTAGAGAAACTGGGCCTTTTCTCCCTCAAACAGAGGAGATTGAGAGGGGACATGATCAAAACATTCAAGGTACTAGACTTAGTAGATAAGGACAGGTTGTTCACCCTCTCCAAGGTAGGGAGAACGAGAGGGCACTCTCTCTAAAGTTAAAAGGGATAGATTTCGTACGAACATAAGGAAGTTCTTCTTCACCCAGAGAGTGGTAGAAAACTGGAACGCTCTTCCGGAGTCTGTCATAGGGGAAAACACCCTCCAGGGATTCAAGGCAAAGTTAGATAAGTTCCTGCTGAACCAGAACGTACGCAGGTAGGGCTAGTCTCAGGGCGCTGGTCTTTGACCAGAGGGCCGCCATGTGAGTGGACTGCTGGGCACGATGGACCACTGGTCTGACCCAGCAGCGGCAATTCTTATGTTCTTAACAACTTTGAATAACTTTGTGTCATCAGCAAATTTAATTGTCTTACTCATTATTCCTGTTCCTAGATCGCTTAAAGAGCAGCAGTCTTAGCACACACACCTAAGGAGCTCACTATTTATCCTTCCTATTATGAATGTTGACCATTTAACCATTATTTTCTATCTTCTAGCCCAGTGGTCTCAAATTCGCGGCCCAGGGGCCACATATGGCCTGCCAGGTACTATTTTGAGGCCCTCAGTATGTTTATCATAATCCCCAAAGTAAAATAAAACAGTTTCTTGATCATATGTCTCTTTAGCTATAAATTACATTATTATTATTAAGACTTAACCAAAAGGAAAGATTTATAAGATATAAAGAGTTTTACCTCATGCAAAATTGTCATTTCTTTAATAAGACATTAACTATTTTTTCTGAGGCCCTCCAAGTACCTACAAATCCACAATGTGACCCTGCAAAGGGTTTGAGTTTGAGACCACGATTCTAGCCAGTTCTTAATCCACAATAGGACACTGTCCCCTATCCCATGACTTTCTAATTTCTTCAGGAGTCATTCATGAGGTATTTTGTCAAATGCCTTTTGAAAATTGGAAATCAACCAGTTCACCTATATCCACATACTTATTCACTCCTTCAAAGAAATGTAGCAGATTAGTGAGGCAAGATTTTCCTTGATTGAATCCTTGTTGGCTTGGTTCCATTTATTCATATCTATGTATATGTCCAATTTTGTTCTTTATACAAGTCTATCATTTTGCCTGGCACCAAGATAAATTTAAATCTAAGGATGAGAGGGATCAATGCAGTCCAAGAAAGCAGATTATTTGCTACTGCTCATAGAAAGCAAAGAAATTTGGAAAAGATGTAGATTGTATAATGAAGTGTCGGAAACGGTTACTGATTTCATAACTTGCTGCAAAGTTCTGTACAGAGACAAAGTGGCATATCATCAGTGGCGTACCAAGGGGGGGGGAAGTCCTCCCCGGGTGCACGCCCCAAGGGGGTGCACAGCTGGCCACCCACCGGGGAATAGGCTGCCGCCGGGGAAAGGCTTCCACTGCCATCATCGGGAACAAGCCAGCTGAGTTCTCCCTTCTTTTCTTCCCTGCAGGGCCGACCCCGTCAATTCTGACATCAGAGAGAACATTCTGGGCCAGCCAATCGTTGCCTGGCTGGCCCGGAACGTCCTTTCCAACGTTAGAATTGACGTTAGGCGGCGAGAGTTGGTCGGCCCCACAGGGAAGAGAAGCAGGGCGAACTCGGAGTCGGCCTGTTTCCGATGGCGGCGGTGGCAGCATTTTCCCAAAGGCGGTGGCATGGGGGAGGGGAGGGAGAAAGAAAGAAATGGGAGGGGGGGGGACAGGGAGCCAGAAAGAAAGGGAGCAAGGTGAAACAAAGAAAAAGAAAAAAATGGGGCATGGAGAGAGAGAGAGAGAAAGACAGACAGAGAGAAAGAAAGGGGGCATAGAGAGAGAAAGAAAGAAGGGGGCAGGGTGAAAGAAAGAAAGAAATGGGGCATGAAGAGAGAGAGAGAAAGACAGACATACAGAAAGAAAGGGGGCATGGAGAGAGAAAGAAAGAAGGGGGCAAGGTGAAATAAAGAAAAAGTTTGGAGAGGGAATGAGGTCTGGAGGAGAGGAAGCATACAGGAGGCTGAAAGAAGGGAAGAAATATTGGATGCACAGTGAGAAGAATAAAGTGCAACCAGAGACTGATGAAATTACCAAACAAAGGTAGGAAAAATGATTTTATTTTCAATTTAGTGATCAAAATGTGTCTGTTTTGAGAATTTATATATGCTGTCTATATTATGCACTATGGCCCCCTTTTACTAAACCGCATTAGCGGTTTTTAGCGCAGGGAGCCTATGAGCGTTGAGAGCAGTGTGGGGCATTCAGCGCAGCTCCCTGCGCTAAAAACTGCTATTGCGGTTTAGTAAAAAGGGAGGGGGTATATTTGTCTATTTTTGTATAGTTGTTACTGAGGTGACATTGCATAAAGCCATCTGCCTTGACCTCTTTGAAAACCCGCGGAATATAAATGATAATTAACATTTTCTCTGCGTACAGTGTGCTTTGTGTTTTTAAAATTTTATTGTTGGTAGATCATTTTGACTTGGCCACGAAGGTAAGGGGGAGGGAGGGAGGGGAGCTGCTGAAAGACATCTAGTAATCCTTGCAGGCTTGACTATGCAGGGAATTATTTTTGTAAAATCATGTTTTGTTATGTGACTGGCATTATTTAGACTTTAATTTCTATGAATGAATAGAATGAAAATGATATAAAATTACTTGCTTGTTTTTATGTGTGTGCGCTGAAGGAAAGTGGAGAGAGAGTGGGCTGAGGACGCTGAGAAGAAATGAGGAAGAGAGAGTGGGGAGAAGACGCTGATTTATAAATTGACAATTGTACAGAATATTGTTTCTTTTTATACTTTAATATAATAAGTTCAATATAAACAATTCAAGGCTTGTGTGGATGGAATCAGGTGGTTTGCAGGGATGGGGACCAAGCTTACGGGGATTAGTCCAATAAAATGGTATTTTCTTATTTCTCATTATTTGTTTTATTTTTATTTGTTAATTGTTAAGTGGTGATTGTTATGTATCAGTTTTTTCAGATTTACATCTACTGTCTTTATATTTTGTACAGTATTAGAGGACATGTATTACTGTTTTTATGGTGTTGTAGTGTTGCATTGTATGCAAAGTCTGGTTTCTTGGCAGTTCAGTTTAACTTTTGTCTACATATTTCTATTTTTAGTTTGTGATTATTCCATATTGGGCGAGGGTGTATCTGTCTGTGTGTATGAAAGGGACATAGCTTTCTGATAGCATCGACTGTACAGGATCAATTGACTGTGCAGGATCTGGCTTGTTTAGTTTTACAATGTATGTGTTGGGTGGTGGGTGCTTGGAATGCACTCCTGGAGGAGGTTGTGGCGGAGACTACTGTACTGGGATTCAAGCGCAGGTTGGATGCACACTGACATGGATACCCTGGACATACAGATGATTCAACTGGACACTACAGACCTATATTCTCACTTGTGTATGCTGGACACTACAGACCTATATTTTCCCATAGCCAGGCCCAGCCTGTACCTTGCTGTCTGTAAACATCTGCAGCCTTTGCAATGCTAACAATGTTTTTGTTTCCATTCCCTGCTGGGAGGATATCTATCCAAGGTTCTGCTGAACTGTTATCAGTGCTGTATGACTTCATATGCCAGGCACCCTGGAAAGCCATAAAACCTTTATAATGAGCAAGGATCCCTGCTCATGTGGGTATAGCGAGATGAAAGAACTTGGTACCAAAACATTTGCTCCCTGTCTCTGAACCAAGCTATGGGAACCAAGCAGCTGGATTGTTGAGAGGTCACCTTTGCCAACTTTCAGCATACAAGGACGCCATCCCGAATATGCACAGAATTGTAAAACCACTAATTAGCATCTACAAAGTAATAAAGATCTTAGCGCTGGGAGAAAGAAAGTTCACCAAGAGTTCTCTGTTTGTGCAAGGCCCCCCCCCCTACTGGGAAGGGGGGGGGGTTGGAGGTGAGAGAGGCGTGGACTGAGAGGAGGAGTTAGCTATACATTATTTTATGTACCAATAGGGAATTACATAACCAGAATTCGGGAATGGACTTTCTTGGAACAAAGGAAGAATTGCTCTGTATAAAAATCACGTGTATTTTAGGTAGAGCCAGAGAGATTCACTTACTTATGCTACGGGGAACTGCTAGCCCCCTGCTAAGCATATGGGTGCAAATTCTTCTCTCCATTGCATATTCTGAACTGACAATATATTTTTCTGATATGCCTTTGCTGCTGTAATACTGTAAGTTTTTATACTAACAATAAACGAATATTGTCTGTTTTGGAAGATACAATGCCGTCTTGTAGTTATTCCAATGAGGTAAACAAAGCAACCTTTACTTCAACACCTTCTTGCATATCATATTGAGGGATACGGTAAAGTCGGGTCTCCAAAAAGGAGTACCTAAATGGGCCGCCGCGTGTGCGGAGCACCGGACTAGATGGACCTAGGTCTGATCCGGTGAAGGCGTTTCTTATGTTCTTATGTTCTAGTGCTCACTGCAGTGTTTAAGATGCTGCCTTTTCCTAGGTACACTCTTGTTGTGCGATTTTTCATATAGATGGGATGGGGGTGTCAAAAAATAATGGGCCCCAGGTGTCACATAAGCTAGGTACGCTACTGCATATCATATCTATGGGAAAATTAGTAAACGCTACAATATCACTGTAGTGGAAAAGCACAGAGTTCACAACTCTAAGGGCTCCTTTTACTAAGCTGCGCTAGCGGTTTTAGCGTGCGCTTAGTGTGCGCTGCAACGCCATGTGCGCTAGATGCTAACACCTCCATTGAGCTGGTGTTAGTTTTTGGCACGTAGCGTGGGGTTACCGCACATGGCAATGTAGCGTGCGCTAAAAACGCTAGCGCACCTTAGTAAAAGGAGCCCTAAGTGAATTGAGAGCTTATGATCATATGAGGCATTCCCATTTAAATTGATAAGCTTAATGCAAGATGTACATAGGGAAAGGGGGTAGGCTTTGATATACTGTCTTTCTGTGGTTACAATCAAAGCAATTTACATATTATATACAGGTTTTTATTTTGTACCTGGGACAATGGAGGGTTAAGTGACTTGCCCAGGGTCACAAGCAGCTACTGTGGGAATACAGCCCTATTCCCTAGCCACCAGTGGTACAGCAGAAAAACACAAACAGTATTGATAATAGCCATCAGTGCCAAGTGATTATTCTGTGCATCATGTGTGGTGAGAAGATCTCAAGTAGCAACATATACAGTCAGACCAGAAACATAAATAAATTTCCCATCATATTGGGTTCCATGTGCTTGAGTTGCACGTACATGTTAGATCTTTTTTTTTTTTTCTTAATAATTTTTATTGAGAAAGCAGTCAAATACAAACAACAAGGTCCAAGCAGAGGACCAAAAAAACTGATACAGATCTTATGAACTCTAAAAAATATGTTCTCTTACATGATGGAAGTCTTACATAGTAACATAGTAAATGATGGCTGATAAAGACCTGAATGGTCCATCCAGTCTGCCCAACCATACATGCTCCATAAATCAACCATTTAATTTAAATGGTCCTTTTTCATAGATATTCCCAGAGCCTTGCCCATGAGTGTGCTTAGGTTCTATCTACTGGAGTCTCCGTCAAAGCTCACTCCAGCCCATCTTAACCATAACAGCCATCAAAGCCCCCCCCCCCCCAGCCCGTCCTCAACTGAATATCCATATACGGGACACAAGCCGTGCAAGCCTGCCCAGTACTGGCCTTGGTTCCTTCAATGTATACCCATTGTTTTCTGATTAGAGATCCTCTGTGTTCATCCCACACTGTCACCGTTTTCTTCTCCACCACCTCCCTTGGGAGCACATTCCATGCATCAACCACCCTCTCCGTAAAGAAGAATTTCCTAACATTACACTACAGTAAGCCCTAGCAGTCAATTTGAGAGACAGAAGCAGGCTGGAGTGATTAGCGAGGCTTACCAATAAGGGGGGCCTCCTGGATCGGGAAGGGAGGAAGAACAGAGGGGAAGGAGGGGATGGGGCAAGGTGAGCGGCGGGACTCTTTTAAAGTAGTCTTCACATAGTGCAGCCATCTTTTCAGCAGCGTGTCAGGAGGACAAGAACCCAAGAAGTAACCAATGGTACCCACTCGCTTGAACAGTGATAGGGGCACAGGGGCAGTCACCGGGGCCTAAGAAGCTTGGACAGTGGCTCGAGCCAACTGGAGGTAGAGCATGGCTTGAACAGTGGTGCCTACTCATATACAATCAGAACACACTTGGAGAATAAGAACATAAGAACCGCCACTGCTTGGTCAGATCAGTGGTCCATCATGCCCAGCAGACCGCTCACACGGCGGCCCTCTGGTCAAAGACCAGCACCCTAACTGAGACTAGCCCTACCTGCGTACGTCCTTATTTAGCAGGAACTTGTCTAACTTTGTCTTGAGTCCCTGGAGGGTGTTTTCCCCTATGACAAACTCCAGAAGAGCGTTCCAGTTTTCCACCACTCTCTGGGTGAAGAAGAACTTCCTTACGTTTGTATGGAATCTATCCCCTTTCAACTTTAGAGAGTGCCCTCTCGTTCTCCATACTTTGGAGAGGGTGAACAACCTGTCCTTATCTACTAAGTCTATCCCCTTCAGTACCTTAAATGTTTTGATCATGTCACTTCATGCCTAATGTTAATGGCAGCAGCCCTATTTTCCCCCCACTTTGTGTGATAGTGCGGCCCCCAGGTCTATATTAGGACAGCTACTAGCCAGGGTAGAAATTAGTGATAGATAAGTAGTTATTGTTAGTGCTAGGCACTGTTATACCTAAGTAGGAATTAAGTTGCAAGTTGGTGATAATTACTATATTGCTTATATTGCTTATCTGGGGTCTCTCAAGAAAACCATTCAAAGACTCCGAATCATACAAAACTCAGCTGTGCGACTGATTTTCAGCATAAAGAAATGGGATCACATAACCCCCTACTACCAAAAACTCCACTGGTTGCCCCTGGAGGCAAGAGTACTGTTCAAATTCGCCTGTCTCTGTTTCAAATCCAGTCTCGGTTTGGCCTCTCTGTACCTGGTCTCTCACTTTAAACTAGACGGCTCCACCAGGCCTACATGTAGAATACGCATGTATAGCCACCCTACAATAAAAACCTGCCGATACAAAAGATTCCTTGACCGAACGCTTGCCTTCCAAGCAAGTCTACAGAACGACTGGCTAAGCATCATCATCATGCACTCCTCATCCTACCTCAACTTCAGAAAACTAATTAAAACCAACCTGTTCAACCGATTTGTGACCAAGAATTTCCTAGAACTCCTAAAGTCTTCACTGCTTATCCCACACTGTATGACCAGCCCTTCTTATTGTAAATCACCTCGATCTACTTCCTATTCACCAAGAATTCCTAAAGTCTTCACTGCTTATCCCACACTGTATGACCAGCCCTTCCTATTGTAAATCGCCTCGACCTACTTTTTATTGTAAACCTGCCCCTACAATGTTACCTTACTCTGTACAAATATTCATGTACTCAAAGACTTCATTGTTTTTTTCGCTGTATGTCCAGCTCTTCTTTATTGTAAACCGCCTCGAACTACTTTGGCTTTGGTGGTATATAAATAATAAATTATTATTATTATGTAACTAACCATGCTGCAGCATCACAATAAACTTCTCTTAGCAGAAATCTACCACAAGCTCAGACTGCAGTTTGTTGGAAGGATAAAGGGGGAAGAGGAATGGGAATGGAGTCCCGGCTGAGGCCTCCCCAATTTTGTGAGACCATGTGTAGTGGCATATTGACGGTGAGGCATATACCAGCCACAGGATACAGAGAACCCCACAAATAGATATCATTAGCAGCAGAAGTAGGTGCATGCATTGAAAATTATTTCATGTATTTTGGGGCCACTTTTTTTTTACAGTTTCTGTAAACAAAAAAAAATGACCTCTTCATATCTAAAACCTCTCATATACTGACAGACTGAAAAAGCTGGGGCTTTTCTCCCTGGAAAAGCGACGACTCAGGGGAGACATGATAGAAACCTTCAAGATCATGAAGGGCATAGAAAAAGTGGACAGGGACAGATTTTTCAAACTAAGGGGAACCACAAGTACAAGGGGGCACTCGGAGAAATTGAAAGGGGAAAGGTTTAGAACAAACGCCAGGAAGTTCTTTTTCACCCAGAGAGTGGTGGATACATGGAACGCGCTGCCGGAGGATGTGATAGGCAGAAATACGCTACAGGGTTTCAAAGAAGGTCTGGACAGGTACCTAGAGGCCAAAGGGATTGAGGGGTACAGATAGGAGTAGAGGTAAGGTTATAGGGACAGGATTAGAGGTAAATTATAAAATTAGTCAGAGACCACTGTTCAGGCAGTGGGCCTGATGGGCCGCCGCGGGAGTGGACCGCTGGGCAGGATGGACCTCTGGTCTGCCCCAGCGGAGGCAACTTCTTATGTTCTTACAAAAAGAAAACTTCCTTTACAAACACCCCTATTATGCAACGCACAGCTGGGCTGAGCTCAAATGTTTCACAAAATGCACATTTTTTTCCTATTCGTCCTCTTGTGCAGTTCTTGCTTTAGCTTTAAAAAGCATTAAAAAAAAAAAGCTATTTACTTCTAGCTGGTTTCCAGTAGTGAAATAAGCAAATTATCCCCTAAACCTTTAATAAGCTTTGAAAGGCTTCCCAAAGAGAGACAAACAGTCCAGCCTGCTAATTTCCAGATGAGGGAGAATGTCTGGTCTGTTTTCTTTTAACCCTTTCAGGACCAAGGGACATATTTGTCCCATAACTTTAAAATCCTATAAATTTTGATTGGGATAGTCTACAGTTCTAAATTTGATATGTACGGATTCCATATGATACTGCCTTTATGTAAACAAACTGGTTCCGACATTCATTCATTAGCGTCGTTGCCAGATTGACGAGAAGATTCACTTGCCACACTGTCCATAAGCCAGAAGTGTGATTTTTTAAATAAAAATAATGATATTTCACAAAAAAAAATCAATTTTTTGGCATCTGCAAGCCCTTTTTACCATAAAAATGTCGTCAAAACCACAAAAATTGGCCTACGATCCTTATGGTCCTGAAAGAGTTAAGAATTAAAAAAAAAAAAAAAAAAATCTTCACATAACTTGAATAAGCTATTGTTTGCCAGATTAATGGGGATAAATGATGGTGGTATATCTGATTTCCTTAAAATGAGCATGCCACCTTTTCAGGAAGGAGCTGGAAGGTTTACAGACTAGATACGTGCAAGAAGTATCTGTAAATGAAGTCTCCTTCTTTCTTTTCCTAGGGTCCAGTTTGAAAACAGATGGAGGCGGGAGAAAGCACAATATGCGCAGAGCGATTAAACTAGATTCGTTTTTGCTTACTGTAATCACTTTCTGCTAATGGTAAGCACAGGCTGAGCACTTTGGAGGAATTGAATGGAAGCATGATCATTCTTTCTGAAAACTCCTTTGGCTGCTGCATTACAGTTCTAGTAAAACATTGATCCGGTTCTTACTTACTGCTTCCACCACTCTGGCCCTCTTCCCTACCGCTTTTTGAATTCTTTGCTTTAATGTTGCTGCAGCTTGGTTGCTTCTGGCAGGGCTAGTTTTGTAGTGGGAGTTTTCTTTGTGAGATTAACTAGGGAAAATTTACTAAGGGTGTTAAGCCCTAATGCGCGTTTAGCACATGTAAAAAGCCTTACCAGAAAACACATTAAAGTGTTGTGTTTTTTATTTTTTTTTTTTGGGGGGGGGGGTAATTTGCCACTTTTCATGCATAATCACGGGTTATTTATTTTTGAAAAATATTTTTGTGAGGAGTGTGTGGCGCAGCCTCAGCACCCTGGGGTTGTGGGTTCAAACCCCGCGCTGCTCCTTGTGACCCTGGGCAAGTCACTCAGTCCTCAATAGCCCCAGGTACGTTAGATAGATTGTGAGCCCACCGGGACAGAGAGGGAAAATGCTTGAGTACCTGATTGTAAAAACCGCTTAGATAACCTTGATAGGCGGTATATAAAAAAAACCTAATAAACTTGAAACATGATAATGTGCTTTCACGGACCTGCTCGGGGGCCCCTCTGCCTCTGATCGCACCCAGGGACATCTCAAGGGCTGTGCGAGCCGTGCAGCCGCACAGAGTCCAGTTGACTAGGGGTGCTCATTTCCTAACCACTGGTCCTGCTTCTTCAGCTTTTCCTTTGCTTAGTTTTATACTTGCAAAGAATGCAAGTAAAAGGCTGGCCAATGAATGTTAACAGGGAAATGCTCTGGAAAGCTTGTCTGCAAAAAGCTATATGCAGACCTGCAGATACAAATAGGTGTAGACCTGCTAGTTAATATCGTCTTTTTATGGCATAACTGATATGGACTAATTAGATCCAGCATGTGAGCTAATTTATAACACTAATGCTCACATAGTTGTTGCCAAGGTTTAGAACAATTTAAAGGGAATAGCTTAGGGTTTCGTGAATAAATAGTGGTCTTAATTGAGAATAGGATACATTTACTTACCTATGCAGTTCTGGAACACGGATTAATCCAATGTCCTTTGAAGCGTTTCATTAAACCTACAGATGGGTTTGATGTGTAAACTAGACCCTGCCTAGTTGACTTAAAACAGCTGACTGGACAAATCACTTTGGGGGGGGGGTCTTTTACTAAGGCGCGCTAACCAACTTAGAGCGTGCCAAATGCTTAAGTGCCCATTATATTCTATGGACGCGTTAGCATTTAACGTGTGCTAATATTTAGCACGTGCTAAATCGGCTAATGCTCCTTTATCTATGTTCTTTAAACCACTCACCTGTGTGTAACCAATCTTCAGTGATCTCCCTAGGAACTTGCTTTCCTACGCTTCAAGGAAAACCTGGCTAGATTTTCTGATGGGGAGAGGAGTAATCAAGTATCGAAGAGGATTCAGACAAGGAGTATAATCTTCCCAAACAGAAATCTATACTGAATAAAAAGGTCTTCAACTCAGAGTTTCCAATACAATTGAGCCTTATCCAACTCAAGCATTGGCTAAATGAGAGAAGCTGCATAGGTCAGTGAGTCTGTCTTCATCTCTGGCTATGGAACAGACAGCTCTTAAATCCCTGCTTGACAATCTCCACAGAAACAATGACAGGGGCTCTGCTTTGATACTAGAGCTGCTGGATTTCTCAGCAGCCTTCAGGGCTCTGTCCCATAATATGCAGATCTGCTGGACACAAGTTTTGGTAACATGCTATTTGCATGGTTTAAATCCAATCTATTATACAGACAACAATCAGTTCAGTATCGTTACCTTAGACACTGAACTGCAGGGTAACACAGGGATGCTTACCATCATTACTTTACTTAATATCTAATATCTAACTCAAGCCTCTAGCTTTGCGGGTATAAAAATCACCCTAAATCAGTCCTGCCTAAACTCTCCATTTATGCCAACCTGTGATCATTTCCTACCATTTGTGAGAAATTGCTAAACCTGTCTTTCTACTGTAAATTGTCCCGACACCTATGTTAGAATTGGGAATAATTATTCAAACTGTCTTTCTACAGTAAATAGTCCAAGCGTTTATGTTAGATCTGTCCTTTTGTGCATGGGAATTGTCCTACCACTGTAAGAAGGCTGAGCTTATTCTATCATAACTATTAGAAGCCACTTTTAAACTATCTTTTCGCTTCCCACTATTAGGATCTCAATCTGTATACTTTGGTGGGAGATACGATAGAGACGTTAAAATACCTATTTTGCGTAAATTTGCATAACTGGAGAGAAATAGAAATATAGATGTAAACAGATCTATTTATCTAGTCAGTAATCAAACATTTGTGTTGATATCATACGTATTAAGTACTGGGTTTTAAAAAAAAAATGTTGCCAGTGGCAAATGGATAGATTTGCCTATATAAGCAGATATACAGCCAAAATATATCCATCTCAGCTGAAGAGGCTCCAGGGTGTTCCCAGGGCACAGCTGAAGATTGCAGGTCTCGCTCAGTTTGCTATGGGGAAAAGTCTAGTAATTACTCAAGTTAGGTGGGTTCTCTCTTCACCGTTTCTGTATTCCTGACTGGAAATGGGGTGAAGTTAAAGGTAGCAAAACATTAGAAATGGAATACTGACAATATGAATTTTGAAGCAAAAGGAAGAAACCTGAATCTGCTTATTGATGTTTGTTAAAGTGACTGGGAGTAAAGACTAAATTGTTTGTTGTGGAAAAATCAGTGCTCTATCTGGCTCCGGGCCAGCATAGAAGCTGGGACTGGGACCTATAAACTTAAAGAATTTTTTTGTTGTTGTTACTTTGTTTTTTTAAGCCATGGTTGCCAGCTGCAAGGAAGTGCATGAGGTAGAATTGGAAATGATGATTGTTTTTATTTTGATAAATTGGGGAAGGGAATTGTCACTATATCAATTAAATCCAATCAATTCAGAACCAGTCACTACCAATACATCCAACTATAATGGAGAAAACGCCTCAGCTATAATCTGCATTAACATACCCTCATATAAAGAACTGCAATAGCCTAGCCCAGGCTAGTCCTAGTCCTTGAGAGCCGGAGCCAGATATCCACAATGACTATGTATGAGATGGATTTGCATGCACTACCTCCTTGAGATGCAAATCTATCTCATGTATATTTATTGTGGATATCCTGAAAACCTGACCTGGCTCCGGCTCTCGAGGACTGGCATTGCCTACCCCTGGCCTAGCCTATTTAAGACAAGAGTGAATGTCAGCAATTATAAATATTTCAGTTCAAGAAGTAATTTAACCACATAAAAAAGTGTGGTTTAAGTGGGCAGGAGCTTAAAACCAAGCTGAGCTGGCTAAGGTGGTTGGGTGGGGGGGGGGGGAACAGTTCTAGAAGTTATGTTGGCATCGGCAATATTCAGTACCATTGACCACATAGTTACAGTAACTGGGCAAGTAGGATGGCATAAATAACAGCTCAAACTTTATCTGATTAGCTATGTAGGTAAAGCTTTGAATATCGGTTGTACCCACATACTCATAACTTCTGGGTACTACTACTCACCCAGATATTCAATACCAGTCCATGGATATGGCCCAGTATTGGATATCTGGGAATAATTTGGCCAGTGATGGTAAGAATTTAGAAAAAAAAACCACTCACTGCCACCTGACTAAATATTGATTGGGAAGATCTATCATAGCTAAGATTTCTGAGTCAAAGGTCAGGAGTCCAAATAGATTCCTTAAGTTGTAATAAACTCCATAATAAAACAGAATTGACTGGATGCAGAATAGGAAAAGCTTGATTCCTGGTTATCTGTACGGCTTCTGAGTTGTTCAGGTTCAATTGGAGTCCATTACCGTCAACCAGTCCAACACTGTATCTAGACAAGTATTGAGGGGACTTATATCAAGGAGATCAATGTTCTGTTTAGGCTAGGGTTACCATATGGCTTCAGAAAAAGGAGGACAGATTGAGACATCCTGGTTTTACTTCCATTGCTTTCAACGGAAGAAACACCTCCTTTTTCTGGACCCATATGGTAACCCTAAATTTTAGGCTATAATCTGAATGAACTCACTCAGCCCATGTAAAGAACTAATAAAACCACAACTAAAGGGAAAAGTAAATTAACCGAGCTAAACCACTGTAGAAAACGGTACCTCACAGGTCAAAGTAAAGGTCTTTGGAACAGAAAAACCAATAGACAAGGAATATTCCTTTAAATATGAAGAGAGCCATCTCAATATTGCATCTCTAAGGTCTAAGCTGAGTGGACAGGAAATTAATGACTTTAACTTGTGGTTTGTGAAGCTGAAAGCTGAACTTAGATTTAGTGATACCGCTAATGTCACTTTTCCAACACACAGATTACAATTGATTTAATTTAACATAGCTGAAAGAAGGGCTTCCAAGCTGTGACTATATCCAACCCTGTCTGCAATGGATGTAAAACATTTTGTATTATCAAGGAATTTAGACAGTTCAAAATGTATTTCTCTACTCCCTTTGAAAAGAACTGCAAACTAGAAATTGGTCTGTAGTTGCAGATAAGAGAGCAATATAAAGAATATTGGCCTTTATCTAAACTGCCAGAATCGTATTTTTAAGGCTAGAGTATAGAGTTTTAATCAGTTTCTTTATAACCGCATCTACTTGACATGTGGTAGCCTTCAGGATAATACCAAATTAAGGGTCCCTTTTACTGAAGAGCGTAAGGCATTTAACACATATTTAATACATGAAAACTGGCTTCTGCACAAATGCGTTAAAGTGTTTTGCAATAGTTTTCCTGTTTATGCAAGCTAAAACACATGTTGTTGCATTTTTAAAGAATTTTTCTATAGGGGGTATGGTATGGGTGGCGAGTGGGTGTGAAAGCATTAAGACCCGTATAAACGGCACCTTAAGTTAGATGCTGATAGGTGCCTAACAAGTGGAAAATGCCATTTAAAAATGAGTAATAGCATTTAAAAAAAAATGTAGGCGCCTGCATCGTGACTATGGATATCACTGTAGGTGTGGCTAACTCTGGAAGTCCTCACCAAATATGTAGTGAATATATAACCACCAAAAGGGGAACCAATCCAATATCAATAATAGTGGGCAAATTGCAAAACAAGTGATTCATCAATTTTTATCAATTTTTATCAGGGATATCAGAATGACCCCTGGAGTCGATTAACTCCTTAGGTCAGGTAATTCCTCACACATCCCATGTTTTTTGAAAAGTTTGTAAATAGTTATTATAAATAATTAATGTATTAATGAAGTAACTTAGCTTTTGTATATTATTATCTCCAGCATGAATGCTTGGAAAGCGAAATCTGCCCATCAGTCAATTTCTGCGTTTGCGAAGAATTTGCCATTCTTTGGATGAATTTCGTTTCCAGGCTAAATCCATGAAGAAGAGGTTTTATCACAGAGGTTATCCCCGCGAAGTAGTAAAGAAAGCTTACACAAGGGCTAAGTACGCCCACTGGGAATGGCTTCTATTGGAGCAGAAGAAGTCATCAGACTCCAATGAAGGGATTGCTTTTATCCAACAACATTCCACTTTAGCTCACAAGATCACTCAAATTGTTGCCAAACATTGGCACATTGCACGGTTAGCCAACCCTGCCCTAGAAGTTCACCCTATTTTCTCTTATAAAAGAAAGAAGAACATCGGGGAATATGTTAATCACAATATTTTGAGGGACCCCTCCCCCAGGTATTCTGGCTGTCATCTACCCTGTGGGAACTGTCAGTGGTGTCCCTTTACCCTGTCTGGGGAAACATGGATTCACCCCAGTACAGGAGATGTCTATCGTTCAAGAGCTAATACTAAATGTGATTCTAGCAGGGTCATATATATTATCCAATGTCCCTGTCCGAAATTATATGTTGGACGTACTTTGAGATCTATTAAAATGCGTCTAACGGAACATAAGTCCCGAATCCATACTAAAAATGAATCCTCTCCTTTGATACGGCACTGGAAACTGTGTGGCCATACCTTAGGTGATTTTAAATGGAGAGTAGTGGATACTGTTACTGTAGGGTGGGAGGGTGGCAACATTGAAAGAAATTTAAATTTAAAAGAACTCCGGTGGATGTTTTTGTTAAAATCTATGAACCCGGAGGGACTCAACAAAACCTCTGACTGGTTAGCCCAGGTAGATCTATAAATAACCATTTATTCCTTTATTTCCCCTTCTCTAGTGGAGTTTTCCGCTTAGTAGATGTCACTGGTTCTGGATGTGACGTCAGGGGCGGGTGATATATTAGTGGGTGCAAGAATGCCGTGGCCATCTTTGTTGGATGCCGACGGCTTAGTAGACAGTTAGGAATACTGATGCAGGTATGTTTCTGACTAATTTTTGCATTTATTGCGACTTGACAAAATATTCTAAATTGCTTTTGTTTGATTTCTTGTAGTGCCCCCAGCCTTGATAAAGCATGGCGAAATGCGTTGGCCAGGGGAGCGTTATTTGAACGCTGAAGCATCTTTCCAAGCATTCATGCTGGAGATAATAATATACAAAAGCTAAGTTACTTAATTAATACTTATAAATTATTTATAATAACTATTTATAAACTTTTCAAAAAACATGGGATGTGTGAGGAATTACCTGACCTAAGGAGTTAATCGACTCCAGGGGTCATTCTGATATCCCTTATAAAAATTGATGAATCACTTGTTTTGCGATTTGCACACTACTATTGATATTGGATTAACTCTGGAAGTGTCACTAGGCTTCATAAAGTGCCTTCTTAGCCACGATTCACATGAAAAGTAGGCGCTGGAAAATGTAGACATTGAAAACCCTGGCCTACGTTTCCAGTGCCTACCTTTCACGAAGCCACAATTCTATAAATGATGTGGTTGCATGATTGACATGTGATTGGCGGCCATTTTTTAGATGGCTGAGGATGACGGCACAATTTATAGAATCTGGGCCTAACTGGCTGGTGCGTTGTAATTATCATAAACTAACTGGCTAATGCACTTTTAACGCTGGAGTCATTAGGCCCAGATTCTCTAACTGACGCCAATATTTTAGGCACCGGTAGGCACCCAAGCTCAGTAGAAATGCTGTTCAATAACATTTATTGCTGAGTTTCAAGGTGCCAGAATTTTGCATGATTAACGGAGATAGTGGGGTTATGTGGCCTAAAGCGCCTATGTAGGCGCAATTACATCAAAGATAGATGCCGGGCAAATAGACCTGGAAAACCCTGGCCTATATTTCCAGTGCCTATCTTTCCCAGAGGCATGATTCTCTATACCAGGGGTGTCAAACTCGATCACATTAAGGGACCAAAATCTAAAACACAGGCTAAGTCACAGGCTAGACACCGCCCAATCTCCACCCCAGACCCTGCCCCCATAATAGTACTAATTGCAATACCATTTGTTCCATTCATTTTTTATATATATACACACAATAAATTTTATTAACAACACACAATGGTTAACCACAAAATTAAACTACACAAAGCACACTCTATGCTTCTCAACATTCATTCCTACCAGAACACAGATGGATTCAAACAGGGATTGGACGGATTCCTGAGGGATAAGGGGATCGTGGGATACTGAGAGAGGTGCTGGGATGTAACACAAGTATAGAAAGCTAACCAGGTAATAAGTATAGAAAGCCAACCAGGTCGTGCATGGGCAAGACCGGAGGGTTAGGACTTCGATGGGAAGATAGGACTTTAATGAGAAACCAAGGTGGCAAGGGGGCCCCTTCTGGTGATTCAGACAGGTCGTGACCTGTTTGGGCCGCCGCGGGAGCGGACTGCTGGGCAGGATGGACCTATGGTCTGACCCGGCGGAGGCACTGCTTATGTTCTTATGTTCTTATGTTAACCCCTATGCAAATACGGGACCACAAACTAAAAGTACTAATATATACAAACGAAACCCTAAGATTCAAAACTCTGCATGTAGTACAACCCCCAGATAAAAATAAATAAATGCATTTCTTCCTGAACAGTGCAAAATTTAGACAACAGATGTATATTCCCAATATTGGCACAATTCAATCACTAAATTGAAAATAAAATAATTTCCCTCCTGCGTCTGAACCGGAAGCCTTCTATCTGACGTTGCAACATCAAATGGAAAGCTTCCGGATGAGGCGCGGGACGCGCAAGGAGTCACTGCAAGCGACTTTGTGCCAGAAACCCGAATGCGGCAGTGAGGAGGAGGGAGCCAGCCACAAGGTAAAACACCCAGGGGCGGCAATGATCAAAACATCACATCGCCCTCAAGCCGACGTACAGTCACAGCGGGCCGCATAAAATGGCCAGGCGGGCCGGATTCGAGCCTTGTGTTTGACACGTGCTCTATACAGTGCCATTGTGTGACTGACATGCAATCGGTGACCACTTTTTAGGTGGCAGCTGATATTGGTGGCATATAGAGAATCTAGGCCTTACTGCCTCCTAAGGCAGTAACTGCCCCCGTGTTAATATTCCTCACAACAACCAAAACATTTAGAGAGGCAGAAAATATCCCAAAACAACAAAAACAGTCTCCAAAGAGACACTAGATGGGAATCCACATCATAAATAAATTGAATACTCAATATTTATTTATATAGAGAAGAGGTATCAGTGAGCATGGTGCATACCAGCATCTCAATGTGAAAAGACCCTCACTTGTTAGGGTTAAATTGTAAATCAAATTATTTCTTGATCAGTCAATGTAAGGAAATTCTTCTTCAAATTCAAAAACTGACCATAAACTCATAGTATATTAATGAATTATTCTTTATTACTTGCCCCAACAACAATGTGCCCGACAGGACCCGTTTCGCCCACACAGGCTTTTTCAAGGGTTTGTAACATGGAGCACTCTTATTTTTGGCATCCTCATGTTTCGGGGCAGGAGCTGCTTTTTCCACATCATAAATAAATTGAATACTCAAATATTTATTTATATAGAGAGGAGGTATCAGTGAGCATGGTGCATACCAGCACCCTCAAGAAATGACAAATTGGGAGCAAGAAAGCTCTACTCATCAGAATTTGTCAATAACCCCCCTCTTTTACAAAACCATGAAAGCAGTTTTTAGCGTCGGCTGGTGCGCTGAATGCTTTGCGCTGCTCCCAACATTCATAGAGTTTCTATGAGCATCGGGAGCAGCGCCGGCCTGCACTAAAAACCGCTTCCGTGGTTTTGTAAAATGGGGGATGGGGGTAAACGAGGGTGCTGGTATGCACCATGCTCACTGATACCTCCTCTCTATATAAATAAATATTTTGGTATTCAATTTATTTATGACTTGGATTCCCTTCTAGTGTCTCTTTGGAGAGTGTTTTTGTTGGTTTTGGATATCTTGTGTTACAATTCAGCAGGCTATGTGTACTAATGGGAACATTAGTGTATGACTTGCATAAAAAAAAAATGGGAAAGCCCTCAAAAAAGTTGCATAAAATTTGTGGTTATTATTACACATTAAAATCCCACACTAAAATGCATTTTTAGCACACTGTACTAAAAGGACTCCTAGGAGAACTATCTTTTTGATTAAATGTCCACCAGGTTGTATTGATAATCAAATTAGACAGTAATTGAAGATCCAATCCTTCTTCCTCTCTAGAGAGTATGACATTTTTAGGTTTTCTGTTTTAGATGCAAAGAATTCATGGGCTTTGCGCAGCTTTGTATGGTAAATATATGGCTTTTTATTTTAAGTCTACAGACAGTCATTCTAGAAAAAAAAAAAAAGTCTCCTTTTCTTAATTCCTCTCTGCCTGTCTTGGTTTTAAGAAGGCATAGGCCCAGGTGGAACCTAGGATGAATGCCTAGTTGGTAACAGGTGTTCTCTAAGTGAGGCCTGTTTATCCAGAGTTGAAAGCAGAATGCCACACACATTACCTGATAAGTCTTGACACCTCTGGTGGGAGATCTTCAGATACAGCCACTAAGTCATCAGGTTACAGGTTGTGGATATTTCTAATAAGGAGACCTTTCAGTGCAATGGGTTTGGGTGTATCAAGTAATAAACTGTATTTCATATAATTTATTAAAATTTATAACCTGCCTTATTCAAAAGCGAGGTACAGAAAAAGAACATATGAATCTTAGATTTATAAATTTTGTTTTATTAACGCTAGGCTTAATATCCCTTAATTTCGCTTTTTTCCCTTCCCTGAGTTATTTTTTCCCTTAAATGTATATTTTCCTCTACCCGCTTGTAAATGTAACTTTTCCCCTCTACCCGCTTGTTTCATGTGTGTTAACCCAGTATGTTTTTTTGTTTTTTTTAATTTAAAGGTCAATGTATTTGTATTTATATTTTACCTGAATTGTACATCGCTTAGGTATTTAATAAGCGATTTATCAAGCACTAATAAAACTTGGAAACTTGGAAACTTATAAGCATAATCACATTTCTGTGATCAGAAATGTCAGAAGAGTCCAGAGTACTGCAACTTATTGAAAATTAGCCTGAATCAATAGATGCTGCTTCAACAGAAGCTTAAATGCTGATAGAGTCTTCTGCTGGCACAATTCCACGGGCAATCTATTCTATTCAATTGGACCTGCTCCAACTGGGCATATACTCCAATCGAGCGGTCCTAAAACTTGGTACAACCAACTTCTGAATGAAGTGACTGGCATACCAATGAATATTTTCAGAGAGAAAATGACATAATTCTTGATACAAGTTCTTATGCACCATCAATAGCAATTTAAATTGAATTCTTTGTGCCACAGACAACCATTGTAATTTCTTGATGAAAGGTTTCACATATTCATTCACTTGCAGAAAATAAATCAGTTTTGTGGGGAGGCCCATATATCCCACATTACAATAGTCCAAGCCATTCAACACTAAACTTTGCAAAACGTTTTGAACGTCTCCCAATAATGAACACAACTTACTCAGAACTCTCAGTTTTAAAAGAGTTTTTCCACAACAGATTCCTAAATGTTAACTCTGTATGCAAGATAACCTGATCAAACCATTATCAATAACTATAGAACTCAGGATATAAACTATATGCAATGGTACAATTAAAATTGGGACAACATGTTTCTGAAGGCCTAAAATCTAAGGGTGAAGTGACTCCTTTGTGAGAAGTTGCAGTTCATTTGCATTCGTCACACAATTGCTTTGGTGGTGGAGTCTGATCTAGAGAATGTCACAGGGACACATTTTCTCCATCTCCACAGGATCTCTCTATCCCTGTCCTGTCCCCATGAGCTCTGTCCCTGCAAGCTCTGACCTCATCTGCACAAGCCTCAAACACTTTAAAATCTTAAGTGTTCAAAGCTTGTGTGGTTAAGGCCGAGCTTGCAGGAATGGGACAGGGTCAGAACTCATGGGGATGGGACGGGGAAAGAGAGATCCCTCAGGGGTGGGGAAAATGTGTCCCTGTATCATTCTCTATTCTGATCGCCCAACCCAAACCAATTCTGAGCTGCAGCTACTTTATACTCGGAGCAGGGGTGTCAAAGTCCCTCCTCGAGGGCCGCAATCCAGTCGGGTTTTCAGGATTTCCCCAATGAATATGCATGAGATCTATTTGCATGCACTGGTTTCATGGTATGCTAATAGATCTCATGCATATTCATTGGGGAAATCCTGAAAACTCAACTGGATTGCGGCCCTCGAGAAGGGACTTTGACACCCCTGCCTTAGACTTAAGTGTTTCAGTTAGCCCTTGGGGCAGGGGCATTTTGATTTTGACTTTTGGACTTCCAAATAGGGGAGAGCAGCTGGTAGATGTGCCAGGTTTCTGTTTTGGCTTGTTATTCTGAGCTCTAGAAGAGGGCCAGTTCATCCTGTAACTCAGGGGTATCCAATGTCGGTCCTCAAGGGCCGCAGTCCAGTCTGGTTTTCAGGATTTCCCCAATGAATATACATGAGGTCTATTTGCATGCACTGCTTTCATTGTATGCTAATAGATCTCATGCATATTCATTGGGGAAATCCTGAAAACCCGACTGGACTGCGGCCCTCGAGGACCGACATTGGACACCCCTGCTGTAACTAGTCCTGGAGATTGCAGACTGTAAAAGGTTTATATCTATTTTATAAGCCAGAGAAATGATAAAGACTGACTGGAATTTAAAGTATTGATTTTCTTTAAACCTTGATGAGAGTGTTGAGTATAAAAGAGGATCCTATAACCAGCTCAGGGAGTGACCTCACCAGCCAATTCACCAGCAGGTCACAACAACCTCCCTGCATCTCATCTGCTGCTTCTCTACACTCCTTGCTCCTCCTCATCACCAACCTGTAAAGTGTACTAAATCTCAGGCTTAGCTGACCTTCAGAATTTTCTTTCTACATTCCTGTGCCTGCTCTCCAGCACATCTCTGGCTAAAATTGTGTTCATATGATGACCTTCTTCCCAGTCTACCATATTAGTCTTGTGAAGCCAACTATGTCTGTCTGCAAAACTCCTTGATTCCAAACCGCTTTGCTATACTCAACTCCCTTTCATCTTTTTTTTCTCTAGTCAGATGGCGGCTGACTACTTCCATGACGAGGTTTATAAGATTAATCTTCAGTTCTCCTCCAGGTCTACTCTCTCCCCCCTCTTCCCCTCTCCAACTTCATTTCTCTCCTCTTTCTTTAGTCACTGAAATCACAGAAGAGGAAAACACCCTTCATCTCTCCAATCTAACTATTTGAACCTTCAATCACATTTCCACCCAGCTCATCAGCTCTCTTTCCCCTGTAGTCATGCCCTCATCAATGAATTGCTACTGCAACTGTTATGGCTGCCTTAAAATATGCTGTGATAACATTCCTCAATTTCCTTTACTGGGTCATACTAGCCCTGCTATCATCCTGTACTCAAGGTATTCTCAATCCACTCCTCATCTTCCTACTGCTTTGAGGTCGATCACTACCTTCTCCTTGATATGTCATCCTCACTTGGAGCTGAGACTCATTACCAAGACCTACATCCACTTTCATCAACTCCTACTTAGAGTACTGCAACCTGACCCTCAGATCTTCCAGTGACCATGTCTCTCTACTGCAATGTATTCAAAATTCAGCTGAGCAGCTTATCTTTTTCCATACAAATATTCATGAGCCACTGCACTGGGTCCCTATTTGCTTATGCATACAGGTCAAAGTGTTTTTACTCAACTAAAAGTTTATTCTACAGTACACTAACTGCCTTTATTATGAACTACTGAAAGAAGCATTGATGATGATTTTATATATATACATACAACATAGATGCGTGTGTAAACTAATTAGTCAATTAGGCATTAACAATATATTATTGGAGTTAATTGGCACTAGTTAGGAGTTACCGGTATATATAGATCTGCTCTACACTCTATTCTATAATATTTGTGCCTAAATTTCATAGCACTTCAAAATAGGGGTGTGGCCATGGCAGTGGCATGGTGGGTTAGGGACATTCCCAGAATTTAGGTATGAAGTCATACAATACTTGCATTTATGAGCCTAATTGCTATCAGCTGGGTGCAAGGATTTATACCAGTTTTGGGCAAATGTAAGTCCTCACATCCATAGTTACATGTAGGAAGTGCACTACACTAGTATCTTATAAGGGGTGCTCTGCACAGAGTGCCCTTTACTGAACACCAGCTTAGCATGGGTCTTAATGGTGCCTAACTTTGGGTGTCATTTACTGAATCTGGCCCATTAAGCTTTCATTTAACCTTTCCAAATGTAGTTTTAGATGTTTCTCATTTTCTATGGCACAAATTAGATCTGATCTTTCTTGGAGATGTTATGCATTATTGTTGAAATGTTTTGTTTGCTATGTCTCAGTATGGTAAGATCAGTTTAAGCTTTTCTTTCATTTGGGATTACCTGTGGTTATAGAACCTCCTATAATTAGTAGATCTTGTTTAACCAGGTAAAGATACTCTTTAGAAGACTTAAAGTCAAAGTAGTTACCTTACCTTAACTGAAAAATATTTCTAACTCAGATACAGTTGATGCAACTTTTGGTTGACTTCTTTAGAAAGTTCATTAGACACGAAGTGGGGTTTTGTTTTTTTTTTTTTTATCTGAAGACACTATTGGGCTCATAATTGAAACTTAAATACGTCTTAACAACCCGCCCAAGTTGGCACTTGGACGATCTAAAAGACAGGTCGTCCAAGTGCCGATAATCAAAACGGCTTTTTGGATGTATCCAGAGATATTTTAGACCGCTGAATGCCACTGTGCGCCCGGAGCTGAAATCGGTTCTTTTGGAGGAGTGGTTAGGGTGGGATGTGGGCTGACCTAGACTTAGTCGTCCTGCAGGGATAATCGAATGTTTGACAAGACTGCCTAGACGAAACTTATACGTTATGAGTTAGACGATGTAAAGACAGGTATAAGTGCCCAAAAGGTATCCAAAGTGACCAGATAACCACTGCAGGGACAAAGTAAAGACCCCCCCCCACACTTCCCCCATGTTTACTGACCCTGTTGCACCCCCACAAAGTTCAGAATAAAAACGTACATACCTGCCTTTGGAACATCAGCACCTGGCATAGGAAAGCCTAATAGAAAATGTGAGCCCCCCCAAACCCCTACTCTACTGCCATATAGGTACCACCTGCAGCCAAAAGGGCTATTGGGGTTGTAGACAGGTGGCTATAGTGTGTTTTGGGGGGGTTCACCATAGCCAATAAGGGAGTTCTGGTGAGATGTTTATGTGGCAACCTTTTTGTGACATTCACAGCTGTGCTCTGTAAGGTGCCTCACTACTCTATTGCCATGTCTAGGTGGCTAGTCTATCACAATCCTGGTCCCTCCCACATCCAAAAGGTCTTGTTCTGGGTGTTTGGGACTTGGATGAATTTTTTGTTGAGAATGTGGTATAAAGATAGACCTAGTGGCAGTCTGGACGTCCAAACGTCTGGATGTACAGATAGATGATTTAAAAAAAAAAAAAAAAAATTATTTTGGATGTACTTTTTGAGAATGAATATTTTGCTGCTGCCGACTTTGAGCAACTAGCGCCCTTAGTCCAAATTGGACTTAGACATATCTTTTGATTATGCCCTCTACGTTGCTTGGTGTACTCCTAATATGAAATCTGCAAAGTAGTATCTGAGGGAAAAGAAAAGAGATGGAAAAAAATCCACCAGAAGTGACTACACAAGCATCATAAAATCAATGCCTTTTGGCATATCGTGAGAAAGTTCTTAATATAAACAGAAATAATATTGAGCAGTATACGGAAATGCCAGGTTGTCGGGTCTGGTTTTGAACTTACATCCCAAAGCAGTGTGGAATCTGTAGTACCTGATCCTGCCTTTTGAAATTAGTGATGCAAGCCCATAATGCACCAGTATGGAGTGGTCAGAAATGCAGGACCGGCTCAAAATCTGAATAACCTGGCATCTCTGAATCTATTAAAATTAGCTGTTCTCAACCAAAAGCTTTACAAGTGAAGTTGTCAAAAAACCCGCACTTCAGAGGGTAAGGGGCATTCTAACAGTCACACCTAAAAAACTAGGATTTTCCATTAACCGTTCATGGCAAAATATCTAAGATTTGTAAACACATTTCAGAATCAGTGTTATATTCTATGGGTGCCTTAGCATTTAGTGTGCACTAATCTTTAGCGCGTTAAATCGTTTAGCGCACCTTAATAAAAGGACCCCTTTATGAGAAGTAATTATGCCAAATATGTGGCAATTATTGTAGAGAAATCATTGACTTTTGGACAAGTACCTAGTTCTTTCAAAAGAGCAGTATTTGTCCTGTATTGAAGAAATGTGATGATGATCCTCTCTTTGGCAAAAAATTATAGAGAAACTGGTCTAGCACAGCTTCAGGACTTTGTAATTGCAGAGGATATATTGAATTTTGGGCACAACAGAGTTCTAAGATATTGTTATTATCTAACTTTGAGATAGCAGAAACAAAGTGGAAGAAACTGTGGAATACAATGTTCTTGAAATGTTTATTAAAAAGGTAAAATCAAGGTGAGTACATCCACTGTGGGAGCAGATGACCCAATCGATAGTAACAGACAGAGCTTTTGTTCTCGCATTCACATCCATCTCAGTATATCAATCGTATGTATACTGCCCTGGACCCCTGAGGAAGGCTTGTGTTAGCTGAAACATGGACCTTGTTGGGTCTGTTACTATCAATAGGGTCAGCTGCTCCCCACAGTGGATGTACTTGCCTTGATTTTACCTTTTTAATAAACAACATTTCAAGAACATTGTATTCCACAGTTTCTGCCCCTTTGTTTATGGTGTCCCTTTTCTCACTGTGGAGCCCTTGGGCTTCTTTTTGTTGCTTGCCATTATCTAACTTTGAGAAATGTTATGGGTTTGAGGGTGGTACTTTAAGAATCTGTTTTCCTTCTTTCTTAATTGATTGATTCCAACAAGTATGCATATGTGAAGACGTTTCCTTGTGGTTTACATTATCTACTGGTGTTCCTCAGGGGTCTTTATTGTTTGCATTACAGGCAGTCCCTGGGTTAAGAACGCATTATGTTTTTAAAGATGCTCTTAAACTGGATTTGTACATAACTCAGAACTTGGAGATTTTAAGACTCTTGCCGCTTACCTCTGCTCCCAGCTGACAAAAAGGGTCAACTGTCCCTACCAGTGTTCATTCTAAGGCACGGCATGCACAACCACACTCTGTTCTTAAGGTGACTATGCATCATTTCTGTATCTGTTACAGAAGAAGTGTAAGAGTTTATAACACTGGAAATACTGCTCAGTGAAGTCAAATGCAGCCACAACCGCATTCTTAAGTATAAGTCGTACTTAAGTCGGGTGTCTGTAACTCAGGAACTGCCTGTACTTTTTAACATGTGTGTACAGCCTATTATTGTTAGGGCTGGGCATGATGTACACAATCTACCCTGATGACTTTCAATTAATCATTCCATAATGATTAATATGGATCCATAATTGTCTGTGAAGGTATTATCTGAAAAAAAGATCACTTAGAAATGAGGCACTTTGAATTTTTTTATATGCCGTTGTGGATTGATGGTGTATAATAATTGATGATGTCATACTTCCAATAAAATGGCCAGTCACTTGTAATTCAGGGAGACTCTTGGATGGTTTCCTACCATTTAGTAGAATGTTAAGAACTCCCAATGCCTTAAATATTTAAACTACATTTTTGTGTCTGGGAGTTTTTTCCTTGACCTCCTCTAGAGATAGAATATAAGCTGAGGGGGGGGAGGTTATGAAGTCTGTTCATGTAGTTATTTAGAGCAAACAGTTATCCTAGCCACTTAAGAGCTCAATATTAAGACTTAATTGACTAAGTGCTAGCTTTGCCCTGGGAATGCCCACAAAATAGCTAGTTCCAGGTTTGGTGCTAACTGAGCATTTTAAGTGGCGCTCTTTGGTTAATTTCTGCTAAGTGTGTCTGGTTAGCCCCAGACATGCAATTTAAAGGGCCAGAAACCATTTCTGGCTGTTTAAATTGCTTTGAATATCTACCCCACTGTGTGTAATAGTGCTGTAAGTCATAAGCAGTATCTGTAGAAGTATTATTAATGATCTGAAGGGAGATAATCACATTTATATATTTGTGGCTGTCCTAACTTAGCAGTATATGATGTCAGCAATTTATGAGGGGGGAAAAAGAGGTGGTATCAATTATCCAAAACATTCTCAGTTACTGTGAAATATAGGATGGATACTAAATCAGGCCCTTAGGATGTAAAAGCCTTCTATGCAATATTGATTGCCCATTTTATAGTCTGCTGCCTGAGCTCTATTTCTTAATGTGGTTATAGCAAGATGTACTAGAAAAAAAATCATACTGAATTGAATTTATCATACTGAGGAATAGGAAAAAAAAAGTTTGAAAAAAGTACCCAAAAGAGTTAATCTGATTTGATTTCTTAGTCACTGGGTATTTTCTCAAATGCAATATACAGTACATGTTTGCAGTGGCCACCCCGCCAATCCTCAGGACACACCTAGCCAGTCAAGTTTTCAGCACACCCTCAATGAATATGCATGAGCTAGATTTGCATACAATTAAGACCATTCATGCAAATCTAGCTCATGCATATTCACTGAGGGTGTGCTGAAAATCTGATTGGCTAGGTGTGTCCAGAGGACTGGGTTCAGAACCCCTGGTCTAGACTCTAGAGGGGACAATTCTTATGCAGCCATGCACTACAAAATCAATTATTCACACATCTTCTTCCATTTTCATACACTTTAATTATAGTTTCAGTATTTTATGTGTCTGTAGAGATGAATCAATATGCCCTTCTGATGGAACTAACATCAGATTATCACTCAGAGTCATTTTTTGAAGGAGAGTGCACAAATCTACAACATAGGAGTTGTAAATAAAGGTGATTTCTAGAATGGTCAAGGACACAGTAAAGACCAAATCAATTGACAGAGAACCTATTATCCAGTTGCAGGTTATTCATGACTTCCCCTCTGCAAAGTCAGTCAGACTGTGAAACTATTTAAACTGGCAATTCTGTACATCACTAGGTACCCTTGCATCCTTCCACAATATATTTACAAACAAGGGTTGTGTTTGTGGGCTGCACGGGTCAAATTATGATAGAGGATTATTGATTATGATACTACGTATTTTGCAGGGGAATTCATGGTTCCTTATACACAATAAAGATATCCCATTGATTATCAATATTATGTCCTGTACTATGTGCTACAGCTCTGTTCTCCAACCTTTTTCATGTAAGGGTTGCATTCTGAATATGAGGAAGCTCTGAGGCCAGCAAAAGATTTCAAGTTTACACATACTACTACTTTATCTGCTGTCATTTACTATGTTACTATGGTCTGCTAACTGACTAAGTAAGCACATAAATGCTGGCTTTTACAGAGCCATGGTAGAGGTTTCCACTGTGGGCCGGCAAGGTACATGCTTGATGCACATAGAATTCGTATAAGGGTCAAAGCATTTACCTTGCTGGCCCACGATGGAAAACTCTACCACGTCTTTATAAAAGGAGCCCAAAGTTAGGACGGCAAAAAGATTGTCCTAACTTTAGGCACTGAGTTATCTGCCAGTGCCTGGTTAACTTCTGGGTTGTAACCCCCCTCATTTACTGGAAACTTAACTTTTTCCCTCTTTTTTAGGGAAAAAGTGTTCAGTATAATGTGGGGGGTTACAACCCCCCACAATGCTGGCGCGATCTCAGTTAAGTAAAGTGTGGGGTGGGGGGGGTTCCCCCCCTGTCGGTGCCCTTTAAAATACTGTTTTTCTTCGGCGCGCTTCCGCCTTGCGCTCAGTTGTCTGCGCTGGGTTGTCGGCGCGCGCTTTTGACCTGTCGCCCCATACCTCTCCCTATGTAACCTAGCACCCTTCTAGCTATCGCCTGTTTGGCCACCTTAAGATCATCACATACAATCACACTCAAGTCCCGCTCTTCCATTGTGCACATAAGTTCTTCACCCCCTAAACCGTACCGTTCCCTCAGGTTTTTGCAGCCCAAATGCAAGACCTTTCATTTCTCAACATTAAATTTTAGCTGCCAAATTTCAGGCCATTCTTCAAGCTGCGCCAGGTCTTTTTTCATGTTATTCACACCATCTGGCGTATCTACTCTATTGCAGATTATGTATCATCCACAAAGAGGCAAATCTTACCCAACAACCCTTCAGCAATATCGTTTATAAAAATGTTAAAAAGAACAGGCCCACGAACAGAACCTTGAGGCACACCATTGGTAACATCCCTTTCCTCAGAGCAATCTCCATTGATCACTACCCTCTGTCGCCTTCCACTCAACCAGTTCTTGACTCAGCCTGTCACTTTGGGACCCATCCTTGCCGTCGGAAGGAAGGAAGGAGGAAACGGGATACAATCCCCACCTGCGTCGGAAGTCTGCAGTCGGGGATCTTGAGAGGAGCCGCCGCTGCGTCTTTAGAGAGACAGCCGGGACCGAAGGAGCCAACGGCAGAAATCGTAGCTCGGGGAGCCGCAGCTCTGCCTCTTCCGACCCCGCCGTTCCTCCTCTTCGGGCAACAGCAGCGTTTAAAATTTGCTGCTGTTGCCGGCTTCAGGCCTTCCTCTCTGGCGGGTCCTGCCTACTTCATGTTTTCATGAAGACAGGACCCGCCAGAGAGGAAGACCTGAAGCCGGTAACAGCAATTAATTGTAAATGCTGCTGCTGCCCAATGAAGTTCAAGGAGGAAAGGGAGCCGAGGGGGAGAGAATGGTAGGGCATGGAGGTAAGGAGGAAGGTATGGGGGAGGAAAATGCTGCATGCACATGCGCACTCCTACCTGCGGGTCCCTACAGCTCACGGAAAACGGGCTCACGCATATGGGAGTGCGCATGCGCGGCTTAGGGTTTTATTATATTAGAATATGTAAATTGAAAATTATAAATAAATAATAAAAAAAAAGAAAGAAAGTGTGGGGCGCTATGAAAACTTGAAAAAATGAAACCATTGCTCTTCAAAGCCAGACCAGGTGGATTCAGAATTCCATGTACATTTTATACACTTATTTTGGGATAAAGATGACGAGATAAAAAACTTGTAATACAGCGAGGTCGTATGACCCTGAGTAGTACCTATTGACAAAATTCCAAAAACTTAGAAACTAAAGAAGTTTTAGACTTTAAAAGCCATTCCAATTTTTTTAAACAATGATGTAACTGAAAACATCTGTAAAATTTGATAGAAGAAAGGCCAAATTTAGATTGCAGTTGTTGAAAGGTCAGTAGAGATTTATTTTCTAAATGGTTGACTAATACACCAAATGCCTTTTTCCATCCATGAAGACCAGTGCAATGGTTCCCCTCCAACAATGATATTTGAATTATGCCAAATAGGACCACATCCGCCCTTCTCCAATCCTCCGGTACCACTCCCGACTCTAGAGACGCATTGAAAAGGTCAGTCAGCGGAGCTACCAGAACTTCCCCAAGTTCTTTCAGCACCCTCAGATGTACACCATCTGGCCCCATCGCTTTGTCTACCTTTATTCTAGCTAGCTCCTCACAAACACAACCTTCTGAAAATCTAGCTGCTAATTACTGGGGTTAACAGTAAAATAATGTCTTAATGGTAGCCCACATTCATAACTCCCCCACCATAAGTTTGGACCTGAGTTAATGTGTGATTAAATGAGTTGCCAAAGAACACAAGGAGCTGCAGTGAGATTTGAAGCAGGCTTCAGTGGTTCTTAGTACTCTGCTCTAACCATTAGGCCACCCCTCCACTCCATTTTAATTTTTTTTCCAAATGACACTGAAGATTGTTTGCAGCATTATTTTAATTCACACTAAGGGCTCCTTTTACAAAGCCACAGCAGTGATGCTGCCGTGGTCAATGCACTGAAGCCAATTTCAGCCCTATGGGTTCCGGTGCATTTCCACAGCAGAACCACTACTTGCAGCTTTGTAAATGTGGCATAGTAAGGGGGTGCAGGGGTGCGGTCGACCCTGAGCGTGGTCTTCCTAAGGGCACAGAACCCCTCCTCCTCTCTGCTCCCCCCCTGCTCCTCTCCTTGCTGCGTGCATGCGCCCCTTGTCTTCCCCGTATCTATTTTACTTCCCCGGCGTGAGGTTGCTGCCTGCATAAGCGCTCTCTCTGACATCACTTCTGGGACCCGTGCCTAGGAAGTTACCTCAAAGGATGAGCCAACACTGATGTGGGCATTCTGCTCACACCAGAGAAATTGTAAAGGGAAAGGGAAAGGGAAAGGGAAAGGGAGGCGTGCCTCAGGTGCCACTTACCTTTACTACGCCGCTGGGGCCCATAAATATTTAAGCAGGTGCTTGAGGCAATAGGAATAAAGAGAATAATTTGTGCAGAGTCAGACAGCAGGTGTTCAGGTCTGTGTACTTAAAAAAACAAAACCAAAGTATTTTATAAAAGACTACTGGAACACAAATAAGCCATATCAGGCAGCGCTGAAAATACAGCGATTTCTTACTACTCACTGCCCAACGTGTGATGTGCAATTCTATAACTGGGGCCCATATTTATGTTCCTCTTGCTTCCACAAAAATACAGAATATCAGCATAGAGAATGACACGAGGACAAATTTTCCCCGTCCCTGTGGAATCTCTCTGTCCCTGTCCCCGTGCGCTCTGTCTCTGTTCCTGTCCCATTCCTTCAAGCTCTGCCTTAATCACACAAGCCTCGAATACTTATGATTTTACAGTGCTCGAGGCTTGTGCAGATGAGGACAGAGCTTGCAGGAATGGGGCAGGGACAGGGACAGAGCTCACGAGGATGGGAAGGGGGACAGAGAGATTCCGCAGGGACGTGGAAAATTTGTCCTCTCTTCATTCTCTTTGCACGCCAATGCCTAGATTCTGTAAATGGCGTGCTATGCTTGAATTCTATAAAGAATGCTCTGCATGGAACAACTTTTATAGAATACTTGAACAAGCTTTTGTGAAATGGCTGCAGTATAAATACCACTATCTACGCAACAAGATCAACCATCACTGATCAACCATGCCCTGCCATAAATTCCATACTATGTCATGCCTAACACATCTGATCATGCACCATCATGTACTATCTTGCCATGCCACGTACTGTCATGCACTGTTATTGCTGATACTTCCACACTTTATCAGACATTCCATGCTATACCACACCTAGCATATATTATCATTCACAGGTATGTATTTTCCTGCCATGCTCCTGTATGTATTATCTTTCATACCACGTACTGTCATGCTCTGTTATGTACTGCCTTACCATGCTTCGTACTGTCAAGCTCTATTAGTTACCGCAATGTCATATCAAACTCATAACATCACCACCCCATGCTGTATGAGGTCTTGTCCTGTCATATCCTATTAAGTATTGCCATGCTTTTTGAGTACTATATTGCTCCCCTATGTATTGTCCTATCATGTCATGATCTAAAATGTACTACCAAGCTCTACATTACTTTATTATGTAAACCCTGTTATGTCTTATTATGTATGTAAAAGTATAACCCCTTCTGAGCACTTCTGGGAGGATAGGATATAAATCTAAATCAATCAATCAATTGTATGCATTTCCCTCCGGATTGTAAATATGGCACTCAAATTGGGGTGCACTGCTGAGATGTGTACATGGGTTACCTGGATAACAAGCAGACCTGGCTAGGCAAATACATCAACAGAGCTAGGTTGACCTATGGCGCATTTCGGAAAGAAATTAAGACAGCACTATTCAATAGATAACTTGAGAAATATGTGTATTGCACTAATTGTATTGTATTTTGCTAATTGTATTCTGTAATTCGCTGACTGTACTGTGACATCCTCGCTATTTGTATTGTGTAATTCGCTGACTGTCCAGCTCTCTTCACTGTAAACCGCCTAGAAGTTGTAAGATTGTGGCGGTATAGAAAAAATAAAGTTATTATTATTATTATTAACAACAATTACTGATGTTAATTGGCACTCATTACAATTTGCGTGCTTATCTGGCTGCACACTGCTCTATAAGACAGGGCATCTAACTCTGATAGTGCGTAACTCAAAAAGGGACATGGCATAGGTGTCTCGGGGCATTCCAAAAGTTGCATGTGTAGTTAGAGAATACTGTCTCAGTAAGTCAGCAGTTATACCGGGTTTCAGCAGGCATAAGTCTGGCACCTGAAGTTATGCACGGGAATTGGCACTATATAATATTCTGTAAAGGGTATGTGCTCATATTCTCTAAATGGCGCCTTAACTTAGATGCCAGCAGATGCCTAAGTTAAGTGAAAAAACACAATTTAAAATGCTACTTAAAACAAATTTTAGGATATCTACCAGCGCCTAAAAATGGTGCTGGAATTGCACCATTGGAGGTGCCATCAGTGCCTAATGCTACTGTAGGTGTGGCTAACGCTGGAAGTGGCTTAAGGCACCTCCGGTGGTGCAATTCACGTCATAGATAGGCACAGGAAATGTAGGCCTTGAAAACCCTGGCCTACATTTCCAGCACCTATCTTTGCCAGAGGTAGTGTTACCAAATGTCTGGGGAAACCCAGACATGTCCTCTTTTTAGAGGACTGTCCGGGCGCCCAGAGGGATTTCCAAAACCCAGCAGTTTGTCCGGATTTTGGAAATCCTGATCTCAGAGGCCGTGTCGGGAAGCCTTTGTGCATGCGCGGCCGTCACTGTGATGATGTTATATGCGCACGCAAAATAAACACTAACCGCTTTTAAGAAGCGATCCCCATTCCTGGTGTTTTATCCTCCTCCTCTCTTCCCTTTAATTAATTTGTTTTTAATGATGTAATTATTAACTCTCCCCTCAAGCTCATGTCTGTATTTGTAATTTGTCTATTTAATGTTCAAATTTCAACCCCCTACAAAAATTAATTTTAACCTTTCATTTTTAGCATTGTAAATCGGCCAGGTGCACGTCGATGGTCGGTATATTAAAATTAATTAAACTTGAAACTTGACATCATTGCATTGATGTCCATGTATGCGCGAAGGCTTCCAAATACGGCCTTTGAACTTGGGGAGGTTCGTGGAGGGGTGGGACTGGGGAGGAATGGGGTGGAGCCGGAGGTGGAATGGGGCAGGACTGGAGGCGGAATAAAGCGGGACCAGGCATCCTTTTTTTTCAAAGAGGAAATCTGACAACACTAATCAGAGGCACGATTCTCTAAACAGCACGGTTGCATTAATGACATACGACTGGCAGCCACTTTTAAGGCGGCTGCTGACAATGGTGCCATTTAGAGAATTCAGGCCTTAATGCCTAAGTTTGGGCATGAGCATTCATACCTGCTGGCTCCCTCAGCAGGGCTTGATTGGGAAAAAGCCTTTTTTTATGTTATGTTCTTATGTTCTTGCCCAGTTAAACCCTTTTAAATATTGATCTCCAAATGGTAAAGTGATTAAACACAATATAAAGGAATGTTAAGCATCTGTCTCCTCATGATTGCCCAAATTTCAGCAGTTTACTTGGTTAGCAACTCACTCTGCTAAAAGCAGTGGTGTACCTAGCATATGTGACACCCAAGGCCCATCATTTTTTGACACCCCCCATCTGTATGAAAAACATGATTTTTAGTAACAAGCCACATGTCACACATGAGTACCTAGGAAAAGGCAGCATCTTACATACTGCAGTGAGCAGTACATCAATACACCCATTGTAAAACTAAACAAGACAGAGTAGTACAGATCAGTCCTACACCATCAATCCTAACAGAAAACCATGTCTTTCGAACACACAGAACACAGAAAACACCTTCGCCTAGTATGGAATATGTCATCACAAACTAACCCCTCCTCCTTTTACAAACTGTAGTGTGGATTTTAGCCACTGTGGTAACAGCTCTGACGCTCATAGAATTCTGAGCATCAGAGCTGCTACCACCAAGACTGGCGCTAAAAAATGCTCCACAGTTTTGTAAAAGGGGGGATAAAATAGAAATACATAGACAAAGGTTAAATTGAACCAGCAAGAAGCTGGACTCTGCATACAATGCAACACCACAGAAACAGTGACACATGTCTCCTAAAGCAATAAATAAATAGAAAATTTTTGTTCTACATTTGTCTTCTCTGGTTTCTGCTTTCCTCATCTTCTTGTTGCTCTCTTCTTTCCATCCACTGTCTGCCATCTCTCTGCCCCTTTATGGCATCTTATCTCCTTCTATGCCCCTTCCAGAAACTGTATGCCTCCCCCTTCCATCTCTCCTTTCACCCCATTGGTCTGGCATCTCTCTCCTCTCCTTCCCTCTCCCACACCTCTCTTCTGCAATCCCTTTCTTCCCTCATTTTCCTTTTTAATTTATTTTCTGCATCCATCTAGATTACGTTCTTACTACCCTCTCATCAATTTCCTTTTTTACTGTCTACCTACAGCTCGCCACCTCTTTCCCTTACCACCTTCAGTTTTTCCCTAACTCAATCCTTTTCCCCCCATCATGTGCCCTCTTTTTATTTATCACCTCCTTGCATCATGTGCCCTTCTTCTCTACCCCTTCCATCTAGTTAAAGAAGCACTGCCTGGGCTTTGCAGTCCCCAGATATGTCTCTAGCAGGATATATATCTCAAATCTGATATATTCTAATGACAAAATAGAAATAAAATGATTTTTTTCTACCTTTTGTTGTCTATGGTTTCTGCTTTTATCTTCTTTTCACTCTTTTCCTTCCAGCGTCTGCCCTGTCTCTTCAATCCAGCATCTGCCCGTTCCATCCACAGTCTGCCCCTTCCAGAAACTGTCTGTCTCCCTCTGCCATCTCTCCTCTAGATCCCCACCCCCTTTGGTCTGGCATTCATCATCTTCCCTCTTTTACCTCATGGTCTGGCGTCTTTCTCCTTTCATCTCTCTTTCCCTTCCCCCTGTGGTTTTTAGCATCTCTCTCTTATTTCCTCCACTCAGATCTGATATCTCTGTCTCCTTCCCCGTTCTCTGGCATCTCTCTCTCCTCTCTCTTCCCTTTCCTTCTCTGGTCTTCTTTATTTTCTGCCTCCGTCTAAATTAAATTATTTCTTACTATGCAGTCCTCAGTTTCCCTCTTTTCACTGTGTGTACCCACAGCATGCCACCCCTTTCCTTCACCCCTCCACTATCTCACTAACTCTTTCTTCTTCCCCCATCCAGCATATATCCTTTTTCTTTATCCCTCCTTCCATCCAGTATGTGTTCTCTTTCTCCACTTCCATTCAGAATTTGCTCTCCCTTCTCCCCACTTCCATCATCTGCCCTCTTCTCTCTCCCCACTTCTATCATTTGCCCTCTTCTCTCTCCCCCTTCTCCCAACTTCCATCATCTGCCCTCTTCTCTCTCCCCCTTCTCCCCACTTCCATCTTCTGCCCTCTTCTCTCCACTTCCATCATCTGCCCTCTTCTCTCAATCTCTCCATCCACCACAGGCCCATCTCTCTCCCTTCCTCTCACCTTTCATATTTTGGCAACAAGATCGGCAACGGGCCTCCTTCTACCCCCGGCATCAACAGAACTTCAGATCGGCAACTTGGTGCTCAGTCCAAAGCTCCCTCTGACTCAGCTTCCTGTTTCCGCCCAGGCAGTTCAGTCAAAGGGGAAGCTTTTGACTGAGCACCGCGTTGCCAATCTGAAGTTCTGTGGATGCCAGGGGTAGGAGGCCCATTGCTGATCTTAAGTGTCATCATGGGGGTGGAGGGGGCATTGTCGATCATGAATTGCATCGCGGGGGGGGGGGTCAGGGGGGGGCGCCGATGCTGCTCATCGCCGTTGCAGCCCAGACGCTGCCGATGGACCCAATGCGATCTTGCTGGCCCTGGGCGGACCGGCACCGGACGAATGGGACCTGGCCGGCTATACACCCCCCCTAAGGTGTGCACCAGGGGGGGGCTCCCCCCCTCCCTTGGTACTCCACTGGCTAAAAGTGCTTTCTAGGGAAGCACTTCTTGTACTTTATTTAAGCTGCTGTATTGCTGTATGACTGCTGGAATGAATTGTCAGCAGCAGCTTACTGAAGATAGCCAATATTTTACTCCAAAACTTAGGAATGGTCTCTTTTGAAAATTGTTCCTCCTAAATATCATGGCTGGGTCTTCTTGAGGGAGATGTTGAAGTCAGGTGCTAAGGGCTGTATCACGCTCTACATCAGGGCTGCCCAAGTCCGGTCCTCGAGATCTACTGGCAGGCCAGGTTTTCAGGATATCCACAATGAATATGCATGAGAGAGATTTGCCTGCACTGCCTTCTTGGTATGCAAATCTCTCTCTCATGCATATTCATTGTGGATATCCTGAAAACCTAGCCTGCCAGTAGATCTCAAGGACCGGACTTGGGCAACCCTGATCTACATCATGGGTCTCAAAGTCCCTCCTTGAGGGCCGCAATCCAGTCAGGTTTTTAGGATTGCCCCAATGAATATGCACTGCTTTCAATGCATATTCATTGGGGAAATCCTGAAAACCCGACTGGATTGCGGCCCTCAAGGAGGGACTTTGAGATCCCTGCTCTACATGAATACTCGCTGCACATTCAGCACAGCCCTTCTTCTGCCACCACATTCCTCTCCTGGCCTTTGCTCTTCATAATTAGCACCACCAGCGCTTCCACTGCTCTTTCTCTCTCAACATTTGGGTGTTGCCTGAGAAGAAAAGAAAATATCAACATACATAAAATATGTACACTGTGTTTCAAGAAAGCTATAGCTTGTTTTCTACATAATTCTGTCAAACCTAGACCAGTCTCAATAAATTTGAAATATATCAGCCTGAATAAGTTTTCAATAAGCCTTCACTCATGTCGGCCACCTCTCTCAAACAAGGGGGGTCTTTTACTAAGGTGTGGTAGCTGATTTAGCGTCCACTATATATTAGCATGTGCTAAATGCTAACGCTTCCATAGAATATAATGGGCATGTTAGCATTTAGCGCACGCTAAATCGGCTAGCGCGCCTTAGTCAAAGGACCCCAACGTCACTTCACCGCCTGGTTTTTCAACTGTTGCGAGGTTATCTTCAGTGCAAACTGATCAAGCCCTGCTGCTTCCTGACTGGTGATCAGTTGAACCTGTTTCTCACAATTTCTTCATAACATATTCTAGGCTTACCCTCTTCTGTCTCTTTTCTGGAAACTCTTGCACTAGTCTACAAGAACTATAACCCTTTTTCCAGATCCAAATTTTTTATTAAGGATCAGATCCTTCTCACTGAAAACCATGGTAACTGTTTTATGTTTAAAGCAGAATGGCATCTATGCATATTATGATGATAATCATTAGGTGATGATGATGTCATTTAAGTGAGGTGGCCAGTGTGAATAAAGGCTTATTGCAAATTTATTCAGAGTGTGTGGCACAGTGGTTAAAGCTACAGCCTCAGCACCCTGAGGTTGTGGGTTCAAACCCACGCTCCTTCTTGTGACCCTGGGCAAGTCACTTAATCCCCCCATTGCCCCAGGTACATTAGATAGATTGTGAGCTCGCCAGGACAGACAGGGAAAACTGCTTGAGGACCTAAATAAATGCATGTAAACTGTTCTGAGCCCCCCTGGGAGAATAGTATAGAAAATTGAATAAATAAATAAAGAATGTTATATTCCAAATTTTATTGAAATTGGTCATTTTGACAGTTATGCAGAAAATAAGCTTTGCATAGTTTTTTTAAAAAATATGGTGTGATGTGATATAATAGTAAATCAAAATATTTGTTAACAGAATAGAAAAACATTTGAGAAGTGAGAACACAATTATGCAGATCAGTATCTTAACATAGTATAACATAAGTAAGCTGAAATATTCTATTCTGACCACTAGAGGTCAGATGAAATGCAAACCAGACTTGCTGCTTCTAACCTACTCAGGGCCATCACACATTTAGTATTTGGAATAAATAGATATTAAAGGATAAGGGACTTGATATAGGGTCTATATATTTTAGATAGGTACTTATTTTGTACCTGGGCAATGATGTGTTAAGTGACTCACAAGGAGCTGCAATGGGGATTGAACTCACAACCTCAAAGTGCTGAGGCAGCTGCTCTAATCAATATGCCACTCCTCTGCTCGTTTATTAGATGGAACCAACAGAGCAAACAGTACTTCTAGGTCATAGCATTTCATTCGATTCAAGCTTGATAAAAATCAGAGTTCTCTGTGTGGAAGTATCAAAACAAGGATAGGTAAGTTTCCTTTGTCTATAAACTGACTTTGGGAGGAATGAAATTCACTCTCTCTAAACCTGACCTAAAGGGAGAAATTAATTCACATTGTTAATCCACTTGGCTCAGTCCCTAGCTATCTGAGTTCTGGTTGTTATTGGACCATGCTGAATTTGAGAAGATCTAAGCTAATGTGAAGGAGGATCTAATGATGCTTGACCCTACAGTACTACAAAGGCTATTTTCTGTGGGGCCATAGGGAGGATGTGGGTAGGGTTACCTATGGCTCCAGAAAAAGGAAGACAAATTGAAACATCCACTTAAAGCAATGGAAGTAAGGAGGACATATAGAGACATCTGTCCTATGGGAAGTATAATGAAGGTCATTAAGCCAACAGGGAAATCTTCAGGATGGGAGGTCAGGAACCAGGTGCTACTTGAGCCATCACAGATTTGGGGTTATTTGAGCTGAAGTGTCATACTTAATCTCAGATGGTCCCTTTACTCCAACGCTAAATGTTTCTCCATCCCTGAGCAGCTGAAAAGATTCAACATTAAGGAAAGAATTTCAAAAAATGTGCTAAAAGTTTCAGCAGAATTTTTTAAAATATCGGGAACAATTTCCTATTCTTCATTTACATGTGATTTGCATACCTACTCTGCTATCCTTTGGAGCAGTGGTTTTGTTTGATTTTCCTACTCTAGAAGTCTTTCTTCAGTGACTCAGTATGCTTACATGTCTGGATGAGGAGTCTGTGAGGGCAGATGTAGGGGTGTGTGGGTATATCTAAAGGGAGTTATGGGGGCCAGAAGGTGGTTTGTGTAGTAGGGCAGTGAATATTTATTGGTGTTTAGATATTCTATAATATGCAGGGATGTGGGTGGATTCACATATGGATCAGAGAGCGCTGTTGAATGTAAGGTCTTGAAAGTCACGTGCTAAATGTAAAAAATAACATGTGTTTTTCTGTGGTAGAGATCTGTGTACAGTCGCTCTTCCATACTCTTCTCCGTGTTGTACAGACTCTTTCTCTTTTCAACCATTCAAAACCTTCTTTGGTTGCCATTTTTCCTCATCCTCCGTTACCATCTTCTCCTTGCCTCTCCCCCGCCCTTTAGCCCCCTTTTCATATTACCCGTGAGGTTCTCCGTTTTCGGGTTTGGGTGGCAGGACTGGGACTCATAGCTTCAGTGCCAAAGGGCGCTTTCTCTGATAATGCTGCCAGGATTTGTGGCCTCACCAGCAAGCTCATTTCTAATCACCATACACCTCCTCTTCTGATGCCGGTGGAGTTTGGTCCCTTTATCTTTTGCCAAGAGGTTGGGGTTATGACTCTACTGCCTTTATCCATGTGTTCTTCACATGTTATGGAATGGTCTCTCTGCCACCCCATGGCTCATTGATTCCTTGCTTGCATATATTTTTCTGCTCCACCTGCATCTGTTTGTGCATATGCAGAGTTGATGAAATGGTCGGAGAGACAGGAAGACCAACCTTCATCAGGCACTTTGGGTACAATTCTACAACTGGGCACCTTGAGATAGGCATGCCAATGCTAAGTGCTGAGTGCCAAGTCTACAATATAATAGCATCTGTGTGTCAATATGGTATTATAGAATATGTACTAACATAAGTTGGCCCTGATACACTTAAAGTGGTAAGAGAGGATAGCGTAGCTGCTTTTAAGAAAGGTTTGGACAAGTTCCTGGAGGAAAAGTCCATAGTCTGTTACTGAGAAAGACATGGGGGAAGCCAGTGCTTGTTCTGAATCGATAGCATGGAATACTGCTACTCCTTGGGTTTTGGCCAGGTACTAGTGACCTGGATTAGCCATCTTGAGAATGGGCTACTGGGCTTGATGGGCTATTCTTATGTAAAGTTAGGTGTAAACACCAGGTCAATGGCAGATGTATTTGTTCACACATAAGTGTTCATTATATGTACAGATGCTGACATGCCTCACATGTTCTGCTAGTATACACATCCTTGCACTTAAGAGTTAATGCAATTATGTACTGTTCCATAGACTAGCATGAAGTTTATAAATATCAATTACCTTGGCACTTACATATGTATGGCATGCATAATTACATATGCATAATTACAGAACTGCCCCCCTCTTTTTTTTGGTGGGGGAAGGAATATACTTCAACCATAGTGAAATATGGTGCTTCTCATGCATGTAAACTTAGTTTTCTTAACAACTGTTAAAAAAATACCAAAAAAACTGTCAATCCGATTACTTGAAAGAGCTGATAGCCCGTCTCTGAGGGCACCAAAGGTTGGTTGTGGCAATCCCTGTAATAAACATTTCCAAAATATTAAACTTCAACAGAGTTTGGTAACACTGGACATTTTTACTTTGGGATACTTTTTTCTTCCTTGTCTTTGCCTCCCCAAAATGAACAGGCCAAGGGAGACAACTACTTAACCCAGTAGGTGCTGGACTCGGACAAGCTACAGGCAGTGGCACTTTCTCCCTTGGTTCTTGGGTGTACTCACTTTCACCCCTGAAGTCAATGCAAAACAGGTGTTCATCAGTGCTCCCTCCCACCCAAACCCATCTACAGAAGACACCAGGGGTCCCTGAAAGAGTTTCTCAGGGTGTAAAGCCTCTGGAGATAGAAAGTTGATTAAGCTATATCTATAGATTATGCAAAGTCAGAAAGAGTGCTAATCTCATCCTACCAGAGAACTGGAGAAAGACCGGTGTGAACTAGAGGCAGGCAAAGAGGGGGGAGAGGAGCAGGAATCGGGCTGGGGCTGGATTGCAAATAAACTTGCCTGCCCTGGGTGCTGAAGTATTGTCTAGCCAGGGCTCTGGCAAGACGCTGCTGCTGCTCTTTTGCTCGTGGGAGCAAATCTCTTCACTTAAAGCTGCAGCCTCTGCTTCTTCGCCTTTCTCCCACCTTTAGCTCTGTCTTCTGTGGCACAGGACTTCACACAGTTGGGGGTGGGGGTGGGGGGAGCTCTCGGTTTGCATCCAGGAGGAGAAAAAAAAAAGGACATGCTGAGCTGGTGTAGGTGTGTGAGGGAGAAATGAATGTGATGCCACAGGCTCGTCAACCTTCCTTATCTACCTTTCCCTAACAACCGTGAATCTGAAAGTCCAAATCTCTTCTCCAGCTGGAAACGCCGACAGGAGAATATTTCTGAGAGGCGAAAGCCTTAAGGGACTGGAAGTGTCTTTCGGATTTCTCGCTTGCAACCATGATCCAGGAGGCTCGACCCTGTGTCTGAGGAGAAACCAAAAGCAGAAGGGAGAGTGAGAGAGGGGCAATCCTTTGGTTGCTAAGGTAATGGTAGCTCCTACTATTAACGTTGCCAAGAATGTTTTCCATGCTTCTTCCCCCCTCCCTCTCTTCTTCCCCCTAAATGCCTCTCGAATTATTTGCAAAAAAAAAAAAAAAGAAGTGAAATCCTGTGTGTTTGGTTTTCAAAATCAGAAATATTAGACGGGAAGACTCGCGGGTGTCCCTTCCGCAGCTACAGGGATTTTCCCAGTCTCGGATGGATCCACAAGGTGGTGTGTGGTGGGGCTGGAACGCAGGCGACAGAACGTTCGGTTGAAGCGAAATGCCGTTTGCACATGGCAGGCCGGCCGCGGCTGCGTTCCAGCTGGATCGTGAACGCGCGTCAGCATTTCCCACAGCTTAATGGGGTTTTCAGGACGCGGCTGAAAGGCGACCGAACGAAATAATAATAATAAAGGCGAGGGAAAGTGGAAGCTGGAAAAGCCAGCCACAGTGGAAATAGTTTGCTGGATGATCAAATGGTTTCCCTCCGTCTCGAACTCTCAAATCTGTAGTTTTTTGGGGGTTGTCAAGTTATCTGACGGTTCCAGGTGTCGGTTGTGCTGACATTTGGGAGATCACCGGGAAATGGGTAACAAGTGAATAATGAGTGTCATACAGAGATCTAAGGACAGGTACTGATCTGGCAAAGCAAAAAAAAAAAAAAAAAAAAAAAAAAAGTGGGGAAATAGAGGACATTATTGTGTACTTTTTATGTAGGTCTTTTTTTAATTTCTACCCATTGATATGTATAAGGTAAGGATCACTTTATTAATTCAAATATTGCTGTGAAAAGATGGGCCTGAAATTTCCCTGTACTGTACATTTCTGGGGGATTGCAGATCTGAACAAGATATATATATATATTTGTGAGCTAGAGGGAAATGCCACTTTGATAAAGGAAATGAAGTGCTATCTATGCTGGACTCTTCAACCGGCTAAATAAATGAAGACCAGGTTGGTAGTGGGTGTGAAGAAATGCTCTTTAACTGTCAGACACAGTTATAAGTGGAGACAGTGGGTAAGGGAGTAAGGCTGCCATCACCTAATTACTATAGATTAATATTAGATAGGTCCACTTACTACATACTGCTACATATGCCTGGCTTGGGTACTTAATCTCCAAAATGCCTGTATATCATCTTCAACATTCATCCTTCTCTCTTTCAAAAGACTGCATTTTTGGACTTTTTAACATCTGGGAGCCTTTATTTTTACATTTTGGCAGTATTTTAGGGCGAAATGTAAGCCACTGTAATGACACTGTTAGTTTTTCTAATGGCACAATTATGTATCAGAATCCAGTAAATATTCACAGTGGTATATACTGACTTATTTATTTTACGTGTTTATTACACTTGATATATTGCAAGGGGCCTGAAAGGCATCTATGCTGTTCACAAGTCATAAAACAAAAGCAGGATAAAAGATTGGAGAAGGCAAAAATGGGAGTGAGAGGGAGAGGGATTAAGTGAAAGCGGAAAGGGTGTCAGTCCAGAGGGTAGTTGAAAGTCTCTTTGAAATAGGTGGGTTTTGAGACAGGCAGCCTATTACTTGGAACTTACCAATAGAGCAAGAGAAAAAGGACTATTTCTAATTTAAGGCATTCAATATTTACTCACCTATTTACAGTATACTATATCCCACAATTTTTCTTCAATAATTCAATACAAGTAACATAGAAACATGATGGCAGATAAAGGCCAAATAGCCAATCTAGTCTGCCCATCTGCAGTAACCATTATCTCTTCCTCTCTTAAAGATACCACATGCCTATCCCATGCCTCTCTGTCTCCACTTTTTCCTCTGGGAGACTGTTCCACACATCTTCCACCCTTTCTGTAAAAAAGTATTTCCTTAGATTATTCCTGAGCCTATCATCTCTTAACTTCATCTTATGTTCTCTCATTCCAGAGCTTCCTTTCAAATGATAGAGACGCGACTCGTGCGCATTTACATCACGTAGGTATTTAAATGTCTCTATCATATCTCCCCTCTCCTGCATTTCCTCCAAAGTATACAGATTGAGATCTTTAAGTCTGTCCCCATACACCTTATGACGAATATCACACACCATTTTACTAGCCTTCCTCTGGACCGACTCCATCCTTTTTTATATTTTTTTGTAGGTTTAACTCCAGAATTGTATACAATATTCTAAATGAGGTCTCACCAGATTCTTGTAGAGGGGAATCAATATCTCCTTTTTTTGTACTGGTCATACCTCTTCCTGTGCACCCTAGCATCCTTCTAGCTTTCACCATCACCTTTTCAACCTGTTTGGCCACAATCACACCCAAGTCCTGCTTTTTTGTCATGCACATAAGTTCTTCACCCCTACACTGCACTGTTCTTTAGGGTTTTTGTAGCCTAAATGCATGACCTTGCATTTCTTAGCATTACATTTTAGCTGCCAAATTTCAGACTATTTTTCAAGCTTCGCTAGGTCTTTCTTCGTGTTATTCACTCCATCCAGGGTGTCCTCTATTGCAGATTTTGGTATCATCCACAAAGAGGCAAATCTTACCTGACAGCCCTTCAGCAATATCACTTATAAAAATGCTAAAAAGAACAGTCCCAAGAACAGAACCTTGTGGCATACCATTGGTAAAATCCCTTTCCTCAGAGCGATCTCCATTAACCACTACCTTGTGTTGTCTACCACTCAACCAGTTCTTGACCCAGCCCATCACTTTGGGGCCCATCCCAAGAGCACTCAGTTTATTTATTAGACATCTGTGTGGAACACTGTGAAAGGCTTTGGTAAAATCTAAATACACCACATCTAGCACACTCCATCTATCCAATCCTCTGATCACCTAGTCAAAGAAATTGATCAGATTTGTTTGACAAGACCTACCTCTAGTGAATCCATGTTGCCTCGGTTCATGTAATCCATCAGATTCCAGAAACTTCACCATTCTCAGTTTTAAAAGCATTTCCATTAATCTGCTTACCAGAGAAGTCAAACTTTCTGGCCTGTAATTCCCTATTTCTTTCTTTCTTCCACCTTTGTGTAGAGAAGGGGTGTCAAAGTCCCTCCTCGAGGGCCGCAATCCAGTCGGGTTTTCAGGATTTACCCAATGAATATGCAGGAGATCTATTAGCACAGTGAAAGCAGTGCATGCAAATAGATCTCATGCATATTCATTGGGGAAATCCTGAAAACCCGACTGGATTGTGGCCCTCGAGGAAAGACTTTGACACCTCTGAGGGACCATATCTACCCTTCTTCAGTCCTCCAGTACCACTTACGACTCTAGAGTACAGTGTTTAGTAGGAACAATGTTTGAGGTACAAGTGATTGATAAAGACATCTGTACAAACCAAAATCATATTATGTTATATGGAAAATAGATATGTCTTAAGTGTCTTTGGGAAGCAGAAGTATGTAGATATCTGTCATATATATGTTGGGAGTTTATTCCAAATGTATGGAGCTTGGAATTTGAAGGCTGACTTGAACATTCTTTTCCTGCGGACTTGTTGAGAGGATGGGAAAGGAATCTTGCGCTGTTGTGTTAATCTTGAGTTGAGGATGGAGAGTGTGACCCATAGAAGTTTTCACTATGTATGACCATGTATGCAGGTCATCTTGAACTGTATTCGTTTCTTTATTAGCAGCCCATGTAGTTCTTTCAGTAGTGGAGTGGCTGTCTCCAGTTTTCTGGCTCTTGAACATTTGTCTGGCTGCTGTATTCTGAAGTGTCTATAATTTTTTTAGTTCTTTTTTTGCGATTCTACTGTATAGAGAGTTACAGTAGTCTAAGTACAACAGTACTATTACTTGACTGATTGTCCTAAAGTTGTCTTGAGTTAGGACTGATTGTTCTCAGCTGGCTTAGTCTGAAAAAGAATTTTCTCATTACTGTGTTGATTTGGTGTTCATAGGTTAGGGCAGAGTCAAGAATAACTCCCAGTGCTTTGGAAGTTTTCTCTATTTTTAGCTTCTCTCCTGTAGTCAGTTCTATTTCTGTGCATGGTAATGAGTCAACTTCACCGAACCAGAGAATCTTAGTCTTGGACTTGTTTAGTTTGAGGTAGTTTTTCTGTGTCCAGTCACTTAGGTATTCTATTGTATTTTTTTACCTGCTGTAGTGTATTATCCAATGTATTTCTGGCATCGCAAAGGAGAAAGATGTCGTCTTCATACGAGAGGATGTGGACTTGTAGAAGGGTGAAGCTTTTGCCTAGAATGCAAATGTATAGATTGAATAAAGAGGGGGAGAGTGTGGATTCTTTTGGAACCCTGCAGGTGGCCCTCCAGCTTTGTGATTTTTTTTTTTTCCATCCTTCCATACATCATAAGATCTAATTTTCAGGAACTGTTCCTTGAACTCCTAATTCATTTAGCCTCATAATAGTAGTGAATGGTCTGCTGCATCAAATGCTGCAGATATGTCGAACTGGAGTAGAATAGTTTGAATACCTTTATTTAGATTGTTTTACCTTACAATAATTGTGGAAAGGGAGGGTGTGGGAGCGGCTTAAAATATGTATTGAAATAATAATAGGAAATAATTTCAAGTGATGTATATGATTTAATTGATGTAATATTGTACACTTGATATAAGATGTGGAAAAAAAAAAGAACAGTAGAAGACCTCATGCCCTTTTCATATTTCCCTCCATTAAGGGTTGTAAAAGCAAGAAATATGATCATACACTCTTATTTCAGGCAGCTTTCTATGATAAGGATTTCCGACAGCTGTTATTTACATCTCACTCCTATGTACTTTTTAGAAAACAATTGAAGACTTATCTCTTTTCAAAATATTTGTTTGATTAGATCCTCATTGCTTTCTTCCTTTGTTATTATTTAACTTTTTTTATAAACTGCATTGAACTTCAAGGTTATGCGGTCTAGAAATGTGATTTGGACTGTGATCAGAATAGCCCTTTCACAAGATGTTTTGTTGGGAGACAATAATTTAGGGTGATGAAGTGGCCATACTTGATGATGGCCTGTTATATGGTTGAAGCGTGGCAGGTGTTTGGGAGGTGTGGTATGGCTTTTAGGCCTGTTTGGTTGGGATGGAAACAGAGTATATTTATAGGAGGCTAATCTAGAGTAGTCTCTATGTATGATCCAGTGTGGATTACCAATGCAAACGAGTGATTATCTCAGATACCTTTGTAAGAGGTCAAATGCTTCTGGAAGTCCAAGGGCAGCAGAACACCTTTTTGGTTGGAGGGACCATACAGTAGAAAAAATCTCCAGCACCTACCCCTAAGCAAAATATTATTCCACTCTTGTTTTACATTTTACCAGGCAACATTAAAAAAAATATATTTTACTTGTGCCGCTATTTAATTTCTGTTTTAATGTCTTTATATAATATGTATAGTTAAACATACATTTTTATATTTTGTGTAAGCATAATACCGTATATACTCGAATATTAGACAACCCAAATATAAGCCGAGGTAGCCCCTTCCCCCTAAAAATGAGGAAAAAAAAAAGGTAGACTCAAATATAAGCCAGGGTGGGGGGTTAATATTCAAGTGCTTTGCCCTGCCAGGCCCTGCACCCAGCCCCCTCCCTCCCCTGCTCTGCCAGGCTTAGCACTCTAATCTATCTTCAAGTAACAACTCCTCAACTGTTGCTAAATCCCAGAATATTAAGCTATGCTGATTAAAAAAAAAACTTCTTTATTTATCAGCATAAAATACACACGTTTTAACCATTTAACAAAATGTTTAGATAATCTAATTTTAGACCGAGGTGGGCAGCATTCGCCCTGCTATTGAATTTTCTGTGCAAGACCACAGGAAATTTACACAGTAAATGGCCAACACAAACATCATTAACCAGAGTTTTCTTGTCAGTGGAAATATTGAAGGATACTTGTTTGACAGTGTTAGTAACTGTTTGGAAAGACAGAAGTATATGGTAACAGCCCATTTGGGTAATAATTTATGTTTGTTCAGTGATCACATTGAGTTTTTGCTGGCAGTATATTATATGGTATTAAACATAATAAGGAACTTCACCATTAAGTGAAACTCACGCAAGTGCTCAGAACCTTTTATAAGGTAGAAGAACCACAAACCGGGGACAAGACCCTAAATGTGGATGCCTTAATCTTTCATTGCACCGCTGCAAGTTACTTTGGTGTGATGATATAACTTTGCTCAAAAATTGTGATAATAAACAATTATTATAAAGTCTGTAAGGCTTAAATGTTAAACTTAGCTTCAAAAGGACACCACGCTTTCTAGTGAGTGAAGCTGTGAAAACTCAAGCGGGTTCTGACATGTTTTACCCAAAAAGGCTGCTTCAGAGAACCCCCTCAGTGGACTCTCCCCGGATCAAGTGGTGAAGATACTCTCAGTCTTCTAATTGCTCTTCCTCATATCGGATATTGCTGAAGGGGGGAAAGGTGCTCACCGCAGGTGCGGGGACAAGGCCATCCACCACCCCGTGGAGCGGTGACTGGCCTTGTCCCCGCAGTTAAGGGAGGGAACGCGCGTGGTCACCAATCGTGCGCGGCCCCCTCCTGCCTTCCTTCCTACCCAAATTTATTATGAGAGGACATCAGTGTACCAAGAGAGCGGGTATATATACCAAGAGAGCGGGTATCTGTACTCTTCTCTTCTACTGCCAACTTCAGACTCTGTCCCTTCTTTCTTGCAGCGCGGTATTCCTGGAACAGGCTACCTATTCTTTATTCAATGGAAGACCTAAGGTCTACAGTACCTAGGGTCTTCCATTGAATAAAGAATCATTTGTCCCAGTTCTCTTGGCTTGTACACGTCTTTGTGGGTGTTATGCACATCCACATTTATACCAGGTTTGGTGTCACTTCATCACTGAGACATTTAATCACTTGGATATTTCATCACGTGTTCATGCTAAATGTATTCTAATATGTGCAGAAAAATTGTAGCAAGATGGGGGTAGAGTACAGTGGCATAGCGAGAGGGGGTGGGGGTGGAGATCACCCCGTGTACCATCTTGGCGGGGATGCCGGCACCACTCCTCCTCTTCACCCACCCAACTACCTCTTTGAATGATCACCAGAGCGAGCAGCTTCTCTTACCTGCTGCTCATGCTGGCCTCAGCTCTCCCTCTGACATCACTTCCTGATCACGGTAGGAGAGGAAAGGGAAAGCAAGGAAGTATAGAGAAAAATATCCTCTATATGGTAGATTGGCCCTGCTTGGTGTATGATGCACAGGGTGGTGCTGATTGCCACCATTTTGTAGATGAAGTGCTGAAGGCAGAAATGAGTGGGCACTGCTTTTGCATCTATGGGTCTGGGGGGGTGGGGGTGCTTCTGAAAAGGGTCAGCAGTTGAGTGCCAAGGAGTGGTTTTTTCCCCTGATGGGGGCAGGTAGGGAGGGATGAGGGAAAGGGGAAAAACTCACTAGATGACCAGGGACTACTTTTTGATTTGTGTTAGGTCAGGTCAGGAGGGGGCTGATCATGTGGGGAGAGAGTATCAGTTATGTTGGAGCAAAATTTTTAGGGAGGGAACTGGTCCTTTTGGAGGTGGGGGTGCTGGAGGGACAGAAGTGGGGTTATAAGGGCTAGTGGGGCAGAAGGGAGAGAGATGGGGCTAATGCTGACTAGGTACCCCCCCAGTCAGCATCAGTTCTACACCAGCCTCAGGCCTGGTGATAGGTTTCTGGCATTGAGCTCACTCAGTAATCAGTGCACAGCCCTGCATGCTTTAGGGTAGCTGATCGGCTCTTTAGCTTGCATTTTAATATGCTGTGTGCCAATATCTACCAAGGGAGTAAACCTAAGTGCAGAAACCCATTTAGCATGCAGCAGTCAGTAACGAGCAGGCAAACTGTTCATTAAGGGTATGCTGCACCCCACAGTAGCTTTCTGCATTGACTGCTGTTTTCAATCTAAAATAATACATTACTTCCATGGAAAAATCTCTCTACTATATTGGTAGGGATTTTGGATTTACATAAGCACATAAGAATTGCCATACTGGGACAGACTGAAGATCCATCAAGCCCAATATTGTTTCCAACAGTGGCCAAACCAGGTCCCAAACACCTAGCTAGATCCCAAGTAGTAAAACAGATTCTATGCTGCTTATCCTAGGAATAAGCAGTGGATTTCCCCAAGCCATCTCAATAATGGCATATGGACTTCTTTTTAGAAATTATCCAAACTTTTTTTAAACCCTGCTAAGCTAACTCATGCATTTTTCAAAAGTAGGTCAAGGTGCGTTACATTCAGATACAGTAGGTGTTTTTCTGTCTCCAGAGATCCTACAAGCTACGTTTGTACATGAGACAATGGGAGGGTTAATCCCCCGATTCTCTAAAGTTCGCCACCCAGATTTATATTTAAGGCCTGATTCTGTTTATGGCGCCTAAACAATCAGTGCTGACCAGCAAGGTTCTAAGCATGATTCTGTAAAAGTTACGTTCTTCTTATAGAATCATGCTTAGCACCAGTACTTTTAGGGGCACCCATTTAGACTAGCTAAAACCTGGCCTAAATGCCTGTTAGCTATTAGGAATGCCCATAATCCACTCGCAACCTGCCCCTTGCTACACCCCCTTTTAGTATCACGCACTAGTCATGGTGCATAACACTTTGTGCAATGCGCCTACCAAGTTGTGAGTGTATCTTCTAATTGATTCCAATTAGCTTGAATTAATTGGTATTAATTGACAATCAGCGCTGATTAAGCCAATTAATCAGTTAAGTTGTACGTGCATATTGGCTGTGCATGCTGATGTGTGCCCATAACCCCCCTAAATTCCCTTTAGCAGTAAAAAAAAACCCTCAGATTCTACCAAAACAAACTCCTATATTACTCAAAAAATGGATAGGCACTGGATAAAATGATAAACAATGGAATACTTTTATCTTATTTAATATCTACATAAATGACCTAGAGGATGGAACATCCAGTGAGATCATCAAGTTTGCAGATGACACAAAGCTAAGCCGGGCCATCAGAGTGACTTGAGCCGATTGGAGAATTGGGCAGATAAATGGCAGATGAAGTTTAATGTGGAAAAATGCAAAGTGATGCACTTAGGCAGAAATAATAAGGAACACAAGTATAGTATGTCAGGTGCAACTCTGGGAAAATCTGAACAGGAAAAGGACCTGGGAGTATTAATAGGACACTGAAGCCGTCGGTGCAATGTGCAGCGGCAGCAAAGAACGCGAATAGAATGCTAGGCATGATAAAGAAGGGAATCACGAGTAGATCGGAGAAAGTCATAATGCCGCTTTATAGAGCGATGGTCAGACCACACTTGGAATACTGCGTCCAGCATTGGTCTCCATAACTAAAGAAGGATATCATACTGCTAGAGAGGGTGCAGAGACGAGCAACAAAGCTGGTGAAAGGTATGGAGAACCTGGATTACGAGGAAAGACTTAAGAGACTGGGGTTGTTCTCCCTTGAGAAAAGGAGACTACGAGGGGATATGATCGAGACATTCAAAATACTGAAAGGAATTGACAAAATAGAGCAGGAAAAAACGTTATTTACAATGTCCAATGTGGCACGGACAAGAGGACATGGGCTGAAGCTAAGGGGGGACAAGTTCAAGACAAATATCAGGAAGTTCTGCTTCACGCAACGAGTGGTGGACACCTGGAATGCTCTCCCAGAAGAGGTAATTGCGGAATCCACCATTCTAGGATTTAAGGGTAAGTTAGATGTACATCTCCTTATGAGTGGCATGAAGTGACATGGGTAGGGGTAGGCTAGATGCACTTCTCTTTACGAGAAGCTTGGAGTGATATGGGGACCAAAACTATGCCAGGGTACACCTGGCGGGGCCTCCGCATGTGCGGATCGCCGGACTTGATGGACCTAGGGTCTGTTCCGGAGATGGCGCTTCTTATGTTCTTTTGTGATATGAGAGAACTTCAGTAACTTTGGCAGTCTAAACTAGAGGTCTGCACGGAAACGGGGATTGCAGGAATCCTGCGGATTCTGCGGGGGTCCTACGGGAACCCTTCCTAACCCACGGGACTCCCACGGGGATCCCCCTCTGACCCGCAGGACTCCCACGGGGACCCCCCTCTAGCCAACGGGACTCCCACGGGGATGGAAGGCTTTGGAAGCAGGGTTCATCCATATAATACAATGGACATGTCAGCCTTAGTAAAAGAGGGGGTTTATAAGTTAATTACCTGAACAGAAAACAAAAAAAGGGTTCCACCAAAGAGATTCCACAAGGAAAACAGCAAAAGAAACTGTGGAATTGATGATCCTGTCAGAAGTAATTGCTACTTTGTATGGGAACGGGTGGGGATGGAGGTAATTCCTTGTGGGGACGGGTGGGGACGGAGAGGATCCTGATGGAGACGGGTGGGGACGGAGAGGATCCTGGCGGGGACGGGTGGGGACGGAGAGGATCCTGGCGGGGACGGGCGGAAATGGGTGGGATTTCTGTCCCCGCGTAACTCTCTAGTCTAAACTGCTCAAAATAGCTGCAAGTGGGAGAAACCCCCAAATAGCTGATGCAGTGGTTACATCACAAGTGTTCTCTCATATTAATGTTATACCCCAACGTGCTAATCAAAAATGTCTCAGATATTTCCAGTATCATAGTGTCCATCCAAAAGAAGTCAAATTTCATTTATATGCCCAGACGAGAGCCTCGTTTCATTTTCTGCCTCAGGGCCATGCAGAGCTCAAACAAACCATTTTTCTCTGATTAATCTTTAAACTACCAGTTGTTGAATTGCAGTGTCCACAACCTTAGGCGCCATATACAGAATTTGGGGGTTAGTGTGCAAAGTTGTACGTGTAACTTAATTTAATAATTGGCTGTTACTTGGAGTCGGCTATAATTGGTACCAATTAACAGTCGCTATTCCAGTGTCTCTCAGACTAGTGTGCCATGGCACAGTGGTGTGCCCTGAAGAGATTTTGGGTGTGCCACAACAGATTCCAGAATTTTACTTTATTTTTAAAAAATTCTCTTCATAAGTATACAGTACACTAGAATAGATGACATCTACGTTGCATATGCAAGAGTCTGCCAATGTTATGAGTGTCTGCTTGCATAAGGATACAACTGCCTAGACAAGCATCATTCTTTGACTTGATTGGTTCTTGAAAACTAATGGCAAGTAATTTTATTTTTATGTTTTATGCAGTAGTTATCCTAACTTGGACAACAAAGCAATCAACGCTTTGTCACCATTTGGATCTTCTTATCTTTGCAAAACTAGGATTTTCAGCTTTGATAGAAATTAAATTAAAAAAAGAGAACGACTTTAGATGGTGGATGATGAAATGCGTGTTTATTTGTCGACTATCAAGCCACGTTTTAAGTTAATTTGAACTTATAAACTAGCTCGTCCATAGCATTAATTAGCAATTCTATTCTATCTACTTTAGTTTCACCATTGTTACAATTACCCATACATAGCTTAAAGAACTTTACATAAATAGCTATCATATTCGATTTTTTGTTGGTTTTCCAATTTTATAATTTCAATTATAATGTGCCGCAAAAACACATTTGCTCCATTTAGTATGCCAGAGCTAAAAAGTTTGAGATACACTGTGCTATTCTATAAGTTGCACACTGAAATTCCAGAGCAGCAACTTATATAGGGTGTGGACATAGGAGGGACATGGGTGGATTGGGGGCATGTCAGGTGTGCAGGTTATAGAACTGCCTACAATTAGGTGTGCCCACTTCATTTGAGCTGGTGTAACTGCTCATGCCCAAAGTTGAGCAAGTACCGTATTTGCCGGCGTATAAGACGACTGGGCGTATAAGACGACCCCCCAACTTTTACAGTTAAAATATAGAGTTTGTTATATACTCGCCATATAAGACTACCCCTTCTTCCGCACACCTTCTGCACAACAAATAAAACTTAAAAGAACATCAGAATTTATTTCAATAATTTTAATTAATTCACTAAAGCTGAATAGAACAATAAACCCATGGGAGCTGCCATGCTATTTGTTTTCTAAACTGTTAACCAAACTGAAACTGTCAATGATAGAAGGAAGATAACACATAGAGGGAGAGAGCAAGTGCCGGGCAAGTCCCTAGCAAGTTTGCTGGCATGACAGTTTCCCTTTAAAAGCCTTCAAAAGCCTCCTGTTCGCCCCCGCAACTTCCTTAAGGGCTAGACTCCACACACGGCCGCATGTGCGAGAGACGTAGTAAAGAGAAAAGGGGTGGGGCCAGAGCGCCGCTGCTTCCCGCTGCGCAGGATGAAGGAGATGGCACCCTTGTCACACTGATGTCCCGCCATGGCCCCGCTGATGTCCCGGCAGGTTTACTAGTACCGTAAGCACCGTAAGGAGGTAAGGAAGGAGATGTTAGGGCATGTAAAGTAAGGGCATGTAAACAGTACCCGGCGTATAAGACGACCCCCGACTTTGGGGAGGATTTTAAGGTACTGAAAAGTCGTCTTATACGCCGGCAAATATGGTATTCTCTTTTTTTTAACTTTATTTAGTTTTTAATGCCAACAAAAAGTGCAATACAATTTATATACAAATAATGATAATCAACCAAGCACTTATAATCAATCAGTATCAATCAGTATACAAAATATAAAAATTCCCTCCCCCTTCTATCATTACCATCAGGAATAATACCAAAAACAAAAGATATACCCCCCTCCTGCTCCTACCCCCCCCCTGGATGTGTGGGTAAAAAACAACAGAAGATAAAGATAAAGGACAACTATAGCAAATCTACAAAAGACGTCAATGGACCCCCAAACTAATTTGAATACCTTATTATGTCCCAGCATGTCAGCATTCAGGTTCTCATATTTATAAGTTAAACATAAGCTCGCCCACCAAAAAGGAAAGCTAAGGTGATCCCAGTTCTTCCAATTGCGAGTAAGCAGTTCCGTGCACAACTGTCATTATAGAATTCATACTCGGCATTCATTTTTATTTTGGGATTTATTAACGGCCTTTTCATGAAGAAATTCACCCAAAGCGGTTTACAATACATTGAATAGAAATCAGGTACTCTTAAGTATTTTTCCCTATCTGTCCTTACCAGTGGCATGCAGTGAGGCTTTCAGGGGATTCAGGGAATCCCCAGCTCTGCATCCTTGCTTTTTTATTTATTTTTTGCTTGATGCGGTTTGATTTATTGAATAAGCAGTCTGCTCAACCAGTCAAACAGTATTAAACAAAAAGTAACCTCTCTCCCCCCCCTTAAAAAGTAGGGCTCTTGGCCTGGGGAGTCTCTGAACCTCCTGAGGGCCCTGACAGTACTGAATTTTATTGAGCAGCATCTGCCTGTTGCCTGCTTGACCCATCAAATTCAGAGCAGTGCCCTTAGGGCCTTTAGGGGCTGGGATGAATTCCCCGAAGACTCTGACCACATGCCACTGGTTTTGGCAGGCTCACCTGGGGCAATATTGGATTACCATAGGGCTACCAGACGTCCAGATTTCCCCGGACATGTCCCTTCTTTTGAGGCCATGTCCAGGGAAAGAAGGACATGTCCAGGGGTCTGGACGGCTTTAAAAACCCGGCACTTTGTCTGGGTTTTGAAAAGCCTCCTCAAATCGCGTCGGGCAGGGAGGAAATCCGCGCATCCACAAGAGCAGGCAGCGGGGGCAGGGCTGGGGTGGGACTAGGGTGGGGATGGGATTAGGGCATTATAGGGCAGGGATGGGTGGAACTGGGCGGGCCTGGGGGCGGGCCTAGGGGGGGTGTCCAGATTTTCCGACTGAAAAATCTGGCAATCCTAGATTACCAGGCTGGGATTGATCTCACAACCTCAGGGTGCTGAGGCAGCAGCGCTAACCACTAGGCCAGTTCCCTCCCTGGGCACCTAAATTTCAGTACCATTTCTTCAATTTACCCCTAATCTGGCTTTTCTGGGTCTCAAAGGCAATAGAATAATGACTCATAATAGATCTCAACATCAACACTTTCAATCCTGCATACTAATCTTGGTGACTTTTGTGCTCAGAATCATGTAGACAATAACAGGGACGAAAACCTCAGCACTACTGTCTCGCCACCCAATCATCGCATCTAAAAGCACCGTTTGTAGATAGTATGGATGTTTAAATAATTAGCTTCAGGAGCCACTAAGGCAAAACTATTTGTTCTTCTTTATGCGTTTAAACAAACCTTGTAGCTTGCGGGTGTCAGGTTCCGACGTGACACGTTTCGTATCTGCTTCAGGGAACCCACAATATTACGAAAGATTTTTGGTTATGAGCGGTGCAGACTCGCACATCAAACACTCTTTTCTTGCTGATCAAACAAAAATGTTAAAACTTTCTGGGTCTCAGGCTGCGGCCTCTCCACTCTATGGTGTATAGAAGGGTAAATGGGAACAAAAGCAAAAGAGGGAAGGATCCTTCCATTTGTTATTTCAGGGACCCCCATCTTGCCTGCAAAGTATCTTCCTTCAGAATGGAAATATTTAGCAAAGTGTGGGGGCGGGAAGAGTACTCCTGTAGTAAATTCACATGTAATGTTATGGAAAACAAATCAGTGTGGCCACACAAGATCTGGTAGTAGCATTCTGATGGCACTAAATAGCTTATGAGAACCCTGTTGAAACCGCCCCTAAAATTTAACTTTAAAAATATTTTTTTAAATTAGAAAACTATTTAACTTCCAAGATAGCAAGCTTTAACAAGTAATACTGACACATTTTTTTCTATCTAATTTTCTCATAATATCTGGACCTGGAAAGACCTGGAAGATCCCCCCCCACCCTCAAATTCTCCCTTCAAACTTCTTACCCAATGCCAGACCCCCATCCTCCCCTTTTTCTCCAACCCCCTACTTGAATATTCTTCATTTAATTACAAGCATACTGTAAACAAAATACAAACTTTTTCTGAAGGAAAACCAGGCCGCAGTTCTATGTATTGGAAACCAACATTGCAAACATTACAGTAGAATAATAACTCCCAAGCTACATTATGTGCCATAAGTAACCAAATTACAGTCCCCTGACCCCACCATGTCATCTAGGCCCTAACCCTATTGCATCCGCTCCCTGAGCTTGCTGCTAGCCAACCGCTCATCGCCGGATGAGCCCCAATGCTCAGGATCTCCACCACTGTGACATACACAAGCCCCACTGAGAATAGAAAACTACCAGTGCTGATAATGGGGAGGGAGGGAGGGAAAAAACTGCCTCCAAGGAACAAGAACAAGTTTTGAGCCTCAGAGGTCCTGGTTTATATACCTCCTTCCAAGAACCCCCAGCTCCTTGCCCCTTTAGCCAATCCCTTTGGAAATTTTATGGCAGAAAGTCAACCACCACTCGTGCCTCTGCTTCTGGCCCACTAACCCACCCCTCTATCTATCCCCACCCTCCAAGCAAATCTTCACAGGTGACCAATGCGGGCCTACTAGCACCATCTTAAAGTCGCCCGTCGAGACAAGCGCTTGGGCTTTTCCTTGCCTCTGAAAATGTCTCCCAAAAGCAAAACACCGAGGAAGGCTGCTGCTCATTCTGGAAAGTTCTGGACTTAGCCGAGCTGTACACTCCAAGCCAAGCTGTGCACTCCTTCCTCCTCTTCCTCCATTCAATGCAAGACAAAAGTCTGCACCAGGATGCTTCTCCACTTCACTTCGTAGAGCAGCCATCCAGGGTGCAAAGACCTTTGAGGATGGATAAAGAGGACCAGGAGCAGATGAACAGTCTGGAAGTACAAAGCTCTCCTCTTGTCTTCTGAGTTGAGAAGAAAAGAGAGGGAAGCAGATTGGAAGAGGTGAAGAGAGAGAGGAGCAGGAATCGAGTTGGGGTTGGGTTGCAAATAAACTTGCCTGCCCTGGGTGCTGAAGTGTTGTCTAGTTAGGGCTCTGGCAGAAGCTGCTGCTCTTTGCTCGCGTGAGTCAATGTCTTCCCTTGCAGCAGCAGCTTCTGTTTCTCCTTTCTCCCACCTTTGCCGGTAGCTCTGTCAGGACTCGCACAGTTGGAGGCTCTCTGCTTGCATCTAGGAAGAGAGAAAAAAAAAAAGGACAATTGAACCACTGCAGGTGTCTGCGAGAGAGATGAACGTGGTTCCAGCTGCAACTCAGCCTTCTTTATTGATTTTTCTCTAACCGTGAATCTGAAAGTCCAAATCTTTTCTCCAACTGGAAACATTGACAGGAGAATATTTCTGAGAGGCGAAAACGCTCCCTGAAAGCCTTAAGGGACTGCAAGTGTCTTTCGGATTTCTCGCTTGCAACCATGATCCAGGAGGCTCGACCCTGTGTCTGAGGAGAAACAGAAAGCAGAAGGGAGAGTGAGAGAGGGGCAATCCTTTGGTTGCTAAGGTAATGGTAGCTCCTACTATTAACGTTGCCAAGAATGTTTTCCATGCTGCTTCCCCCCCCCCCAAGTAACTGCCTCTTGAATTTCAGTTTTGCAAAGAAAGAAAGAAAATCATCGGGTACAGAGTGAAATTCTATGGATTTGTTTTCACAAAATCAGGAATGTTATAAGCTAAATATTAGATGGGAATGAGCTGTAGACTCGCGGATGTCTGTTCTGCTGTTACGTGTGCCATTGCTGCTGCAGCTACAGGATTTTCCAGTCTCGTACGGATCCAGCGGATGGTGTGTGGTGGGGACGGTAACGCAGGAGATAACATGTTCGTTTAAAGCTAAATGGCCTTTACACAGGGCAAATGTCCACTGCGTTTAATTTAGGAAGGTTCATTCTGAATGCACGTCAGCGTTTCCGACAGCTTGACGGGGTCTTCAGGAAGCAATTGGAGCGGTTGAAAGGCAACCAAACAAAATAAAATAAAATGCCAAGATAGAACAGAAATTGCGTGGCAGGCACAGTGGGGGTGTTTTCCTTGATTAAACCTTTCCTCTGGTCTTATCGGAAAGAAACTGGGAACCTCGGAGTTTATCTGCTTAGAATGCGCAGCCTCACTTTTGTTCCAGCTGCCAGTTATGCTGCAATTTGACATTTGGGTGATCTTCAGGAAATGGGTAACAGGTGAATGAGAGGCAAACAGACCTGAGGACAGGGTACAGCTCTAGCAAAATGTGGTTTGGAAGCATGAATTTTGTGCTTTTTATATATAGGCACTGGCTTTTTTGTATATAGGCACTGGCTTTTTTGTATATGGGCACTGGCTTTTTTGTATATAGGCACTGGCTTTTTTGTATATAGGCACTGGCTTTTTTATATAGGCACTGGCAGGCTCCGTGAAAATGGTGGTGAAAACAGGGTCAATTACTCTGGGTCCCGTGTTAGGGGGGGACCCCTAAGCCTGCTTAAAGCTGAAGGAGATGTGGCTTTCTACTGGGGTAGTACTGGCCCTGGGCATTGGATAATGGGCGAATGGTCTTATTGACATATATAGCTGAGATAACAATCACATTTGAATAATTCAAAATTGCAGTGAAAATATTAGGCCTAAGCCTGAGGAGTTACAGATCTGAATAAGCTTTGTATTCTGAGTGTTAGAATATGTAATACACACTTTCACATGGAACATACTTTTCCAAATTACCCTGTACATATGGCTCAGGACGGGGATGATGGTAATGAGGATGGATGCCTCATCAATTCTTGTGAACACTTAACTTTCAGAGCTGCTTACTGGAATTTCGAAAGGTTGCTGTTAAACTTGTTGTGTGCTTGTATCGTTTTTTTTTTAAATTCATGAGTGACAGCTTTTATATCAGCTAATCTTAGCACTTTGGGCACATGTTCTGGAAAATCCGTCATTAGAAATGAAGCCCTGTATTCTCGGATACATTTTCTAGACAGAACGAAAAGCTTTTCTTGAATCTCTAATGCAGACGGGGAAACAGACGCCCAAGACATTCTTTTAAAACCATTTAATTAAATATGGATTTTATAGTCTGCTTTGATCAAAGTAGATTTGAGGGGGGTGGGGCTATAGAAAATACAGCATTAAAATAAATACCTATCTAAAATGTAACAGACTACCCCCCAATCATAACAAAATGTACCATTACTAGCAATGACCCGATATATAAAAGTTCATCAGCTAACCATTAATTTCAACCCCCCCCCCCTAAAGAGCTAAAATTAAGAATCATCAAATTAGTCCTTCCCTATGCCAGAAGATGTTAACTCACTAAAGGGCCCTTTTACTAAAATGCATTAAGATTTGGATTTAAGGCAGCTCAACAGGGGATTTTCCCATGTGTTAAACCCAAATCTAATGTGGCAGGTTTCAAGGCATTTTCAATTCTTTTTTTTTTTGTTTTAATATAGATTGAGTGTTAATGTTGTCAGGAGTTAATACAGGAATAATTAGGGCCAAATTCTATAAACAGCCTAACTTTGGTGGGCACCGAACAAAGCAGTACCTACCGTATGTCAATTAAGATTCGAGTTTCAAGTTTATTAAAATTTGATGCAACGCTAATCATAAAGTCTAACGCGTTTAACTATTAAAAAATTAAAATGGGGAACAATTAACATACTTGTTAAAGACAAGACGTAACTTACATGAAAACAAAAGGAAAGTAGGCGGATAACAATTTAAAAAGAAAAAGTGTACAATTAAGGTTAAAAACAAGAGGGCAATGGGAGAGATCATATCAATATTGAATGTGATTAATACAGAAATCATCAAGGATGGACCCAGAGATCATTTAGCATTCAAATTTTTCTCAGACCTTAAATGTGAAGGTAATGAGTTCCAAATTGAAGGAGATATAGTTGCAAATGAAGTAGCCCTATGGGTACCAATGGTTTTTAAAGATGGGACGTGAAGAAGGTGCTGAGATGCTGATCTTAAGGTTCTCAAAGGGGATCAGCAGCTTATGAATGAAAGCAAGTTCTTTGGTGTTCATGGTTTTAAAGGAAATTAAAGCAATTTTTTATGTAATTCGATAAGGAATTGGTAACCATTGTGCACTCTTTAGCAAGGGGGAAAATGTGATCAAATTTTTTCTTGTTCTTTATCATTTTTATGGCAGTGTTTTGTATTAATTGTAGACGGATGTCTATATCTTTATATAAGGAATTATAATAGACAAGCTTGGAAATCATAAGGGAGTAAATTAGAGTGAGAGACTGAGGGTCAAGAATGTTTGCTAAGGATCTGATCATTCTGAGCTTGAGAAAACAGTTCTTAACAACTGCACTAATCTGAAGGCGGTAGGACAGTTTACTGTTGATCATCACACCAAGGATTTTAACTGAACTGACGGAGTTTATTGGTGTGCTATTGATAGTAATAGGAGATGTTAAGTGAATATTTTCTTTCCATGGAAAGAGAAGACAGTTGGTTTTGGTGGTACTTAACAAGAACATATTATCACAGAACCATTGGCTGATTTTATCTAATTTTGAGTTGACGAGATTAATGTCATTAGGATGGGATGCATCAATGGGATGGATAATCTGAATATCATCCACATAAGCGGTAAGACCGATAGATTGGCATAAAGTAAGTAAAGGGGCCAGGTAGATATTGAAGAGTAGAGGGGAGAGTATTGATCCTTGTGGGATACCAAAGTTATTTTTGAAAACAGTTGATGATGTGTTAGGTTAGGTGCTATTTGTAGACTTGCACCTAGAGGCACCTAAATTGACTTAGGTAGCGGTAGGCTTTATAATGCGCCCCCCTTTACTAAACCGTGATAACAGTTATTAGCACAGGGAGCCACGCTGAATGCTCTGCGCTGCTCCTGATGCTCAAAGAAACTCTATGAATGTCAGGAGCAGCGCAGAGCATTCAACGCCCTGCGCTAGTAACTGCTATCACAGTTTAGTAAAAGGGGGGGGGGGGAGTTAGGTGCTGGTATATTAAGCCAGGGTTTCCTTGGCCTAATATGCTGGCGCCTAACTAAATCCATGCCTAAACTCTGCCCCTAACCACGCCTACTGTCCATGTAGACGCCTCGGTGTAAATTTTTAAAATTGTTTTTAATGCTGCTTTCAATTATCGGTGACAACCAATTTTTTAAAAATTAAGTTAGGCACCTAGATCAATAGGTGCCCCAATCTAGGCATGTAGAATCAGGGCCTTGCTGCCTCCTATTTAAAATGCACTAAGTCATTGGTTGCCAACCTTTTTCATGTGAAGAGATGCAGTGTGAGCACGAGAAAGCTCTGAGGGTCACCAAAAGATTTCATATTTACATACAGTATACTACTAATCTCGTAAACTGCCTTACCTGCTTGTTCATACTGGCTATTAAATATTATAAATTAATTCTAATATTGATTCTACATGACTTCAAGGATATACTTTTTTTTTTTAAACCCACTTTATTTTAGATTGTAAGCAGTAGTAAATTCCATAAATGAGATACCTGAGTTACAAGAGACTGTTTGCAGTTACTATATCAAGTGGGCAAGATTGAAATTAACACACTTACAAGATTTGAAAAGCATTTCAGCCAACTGTTTGTTTGAGCGATGCAATGGAGGACATTGGGGGCCATGTGCAGTGCTGGGGCTGCACATTGGAGTCCACTGCACTAAGTGCTCCCACGTTAAATCTGCAGAATGCAGTCAGCATGCCCTAATCATAATGCACTAGTTGGATAATGCAAAGGCTGCAGCAATTGTAATGGCTTGCAGTAATGAGGTAATTTTATAATAGGGGGAGTCATGAGGTTTGTATGAAAGCTATAAAACACATATCCATTTACACTTGCGCCTCTGTGCAAATACTTTCCATGGCCTAATTTTGAAAATAGTTGCATACGTTCTCTTAGGAAATTGGTAGAATTTATGCACATAACTCAGGGGAAGGGTTACCATTATGGCTAGTCAGGTGGTGTATGCATAAAATTATCCGCATACTTGCCATATCTTCATCAAGTTTGATTGTTGCAGTTGTCCAGGTCTCACCGCATCTAGGAAGCTAGAACCGATGTTTTAGCCATCATGCTGTGGCTTTCTTTAGGGTGTGGCTGAGACCTGGACAGCTGCAACAAATCATGACACCAGCCACGGAAGCCTAAGAGAACTTCATCGAGTTTATCTATCAGTGTCTTCTCAGGTGGGACGAATCAGTGGCATAGCAAGGGTGAGAGGCGCTCGGAGTGGAGACGCCTCTCCCCGCCCTCTTATCCTTCTCCTACCTCCACACGCTCTTTCCCTTCCCCCGTACCTCTGTAACATTCCTGGCACGAGCAGCAACCCCCAAGGTGCTGTCGTGCCAGCGTTGGCTCTTCCTCTGATGTCACTTCCTAAGTGCGGGTCCAGGATGTGACATCAGAGGAAGAGCCGATGCTGGCATGACAGCTGCTTGGAGGTTGCTGCTCACACCAGGAGCATTACAGAGGTATGGGGGAAGGGAAGCAGCGCGTACGTGTGACAGTGTGGGAAGAGGCAGAGAGGAGGACGGATGGCTGCACCCTTTGCAGAATGTTCTTTTCAATCAACTGGTTCAATCAACTGGTTCAATCAACTGGCGATGCAGTGTTTTCCTCTGCTGCCCCCGGGTGTTTACAGTCTTGCCAGCTCCCTCCTCTGTCTCGCTGCAGCGTTTGCGTGTTTGTGCGGCCCCAGAAATATTTTTTTCGGCCAATGCGGCCCAGGGAAGACACCCCTGGTCTACACCTTTGGGTCCCAATTTAAAATACCTCTAAAATTTTATCATATGGAATTGTGTGACCACAGAGGAGATATCCTATGCAAGACTGGCACAGTTGTGGTCAGATGATCTACACGTTGAACTCACAGAGGATATTTGGGAAACATATAAAACTATGATGAAGGGGGGCACATGATGCCGGGAGGGTGAACAGATGTGCCTCTGCGTAGCTCCGGGCCACGCCGCCAATCTTTTCATTTTAATCTGCACCCGACTGACCCCATTCAAAAGAATGTTCTTTTCAATCAACTGGTTATGATGGCTTGGCAGTAGAATTTTCAGGAATGAACTTAACAGTGGCGTACCAAGGGGTGAGGAGGAGGAGGGGGGGCGGACCACCCCCAGGTACCAGCTATAAGAGGGTGTTCCCAGCCTTGGAGTCACAGCCCAGCCCCAAGGCTCTGGGCAGCCCCCGTGGCCCAGCATGTTCCCAACCTTCTCATACGGTCCGATGTCCCTTTATCTTCCATCAAGCTGAAAAAACTGCCGGCCTCAGCAGTGATTCAGCTACATCGCCCACGGCTCCCATTCTTGCTTTCCATGTCTGCCAATGATGCAACTTCCTGTTCTGCTCGTGTGGATTGCGGCAGAGGCAGATGGAAAGCAGGAAGGGGAGCCATGGGCAACGTAGCAGAATCACTGCCGAGGCCGGCTGTTTTTTCAGCTTGATGGAAGGTAAAGCATCGAAGTTATTACTAAAAATATTTTTTTACGTGTGTGTGTGTGTGTGTATGTGTCAAAAAATGATGGGCCACAGGTGTCATATACCCTAGGTACGCCACTGGAGCTTAGTATGTTCAGTGCTTGTTATAGAGCTTCAACTTAGCCTTCTGAACTTGTTTATTTATTTGACTTTTTAGCCTGTCTTCCCAAAAAAGCTCAGAATGGGTTAAAATCAGGTACTTAAGCATTTTCCCTAACTGTGCCAGCAGGCTCACAATCTATCTAATGTACCTGGGGCAGTGGAGGATTAAGTGACTTGCCCAGGGTCACAGGGAGCAGTGCAGGGTTTGAACCCACAACCTCAGGGTGCTGAGGCTGTAGCTTTAACTCACTACCCCATACTCTCCTCTGCCAGATTCTATAAATGATGGCCAAACGTAGATTGTCGTTGGGTGCACAGTTATTGAATCAGGTCAGTAGCACATGTAACTTTGGGCTTCTTTTACTAAGGTGTGCTTATGATGTAGCACACACTTATGATTAGTGCATGCTAAATGCTAAGAAGCCCATAGGAATAAAATCACGTATAACCTCAATGACCTCAACAACTTGCCTCTGGGAGGAGAGACAGCTATAAAACATCCCAATACATTGCATAACTAATAGGCAAAGGAAAGGGGTCCCCTACTCAAGACACTCAACTCAGGTCAACTGCACTGCACACTCAGGCTCCTATTGTATTTTTGAGAAGCTTTTGTGACCTGGATCTTATGTAGAAATCACAAAAAGGTTTGGTTTATGTTGATTGTTAATGCTAAAATGATGTGTAGATACACAATTTTGTGCCATACGGTGTTAATGTAGAAACTATATCCATCAAGCAAGAGCAAAAGTGGAAATGTCCAATCAGAATGGTGCACAAAAAGTGTCTTTCAACTCATCTGATAAATCCAAATGTCTTTATTCATCCAAAATAACTCATTCATCCAAAGTAACTCAATGACTCGACATGATCATGTTTCGGCCACCCGGCCTGTATCAGGAGTCTTAGGAGTCTTTGGGTATCAATTGGATAAATATGCTCTAAAACACAACGATCAAACCGTTGCTCCGAATCTTGTGACGCTACAAACCAACACGACCTTGCGGTTCTCCAACTCCAGCTGAGTTTCTTGTTACATCATCAGGGAGACTCTGTATAAGTTGAACCATATTCTACTTCAGTTCACTCTGAATTGCCATTGTCAGCAGCACCTGGGTGGAGGAGCACTGAGCACATTGTAAAGAGTCTTTCACTCAATAAATGTTGTAGATATAGAACATTATGAAAGCATATAAAAAATATCAAAAATAGTAAAAAGCAATAAGAAGCATAACAGCATAATACGTTGATGGATATAGTGTGAATGCTGTACAGCATAAATGAAGATCCCAAGCAAAATAAGGTTAATGTAGAAATGTCACATGATTGTAAATAAAGATTATATGGTGTCTCCAATTTATTTCCTGTAATGTGCCGAGGGGGAGGGAAGTTATCAACTTGGGCTACCATTAAGACAGATTATTTTAGCACAGAGACCCTGTGCAAAAGAGACCCTGTGCAAAAATAGCATAACTTGTGCTAAGATAACTCATCTTAATGGTAGCCTATGTTGATAACGTCTACCCATAATTTGTAAATGATATCTGTTCATTGCTTATGTTAAACTTCTTATTGATCAGTTAGCTTTGACTAAAATTCTCTATAAAGCCGAGATAACACTTGCATAAAACTTGAAAAACTGCAAATCTCAAAACAAGTACAGTGAAATACAAACATCCCAATTACCCACAATCATTAGGAAGAAAAACTTAAAATAACATGGAAGAGAAAATGATTTTCTGACATTACTCTTGATTTTAACTTGTTGCTTCTTTCTATCAAGACCTTTTACGCTAGAAAGAATTTTTCAACTGAACAAGTTTTCCCTATTGTGTATTATTTCACACTTTCAGATATTGAACTATTTCTATTTATTTTTTTATTCAATTTTCTAACCCCGAATGGGTTACAAGTTTACATACATAATAAAGGTTAGTGATAAGATAATTGGAGTAAGGACTTTAAATGAAGATAAGGCAGTTTTAGCAATATGGGCACATTCTTCTTGCAGTAGTAATAAGACAATTTCTATACACAGTCTGAAATAGGACAATTTCTGTTTGCAGTATGAAATCTAGCATATGAGTTGGGACTGATTGCAGCAACAAAACAATACTTTGTTACAACAGTAGGAGAGTTTTAACAGTTCTTTATAAATCATCAGGGATGGATCCTGGGATAACATAAGAACATAAGCATAAGCAGTCTGCTCCGCGGCGGTCTATAGGTCAAAGATCAGTGCCCTGAGTCTAGCCTTACCTGCGTATGTTCTGGTTTAGCAGGAACTTGTCTAACTTTGTCTTGAATCCCTGGAGGGTGTTTTCCCCTATAACAGCCTCCGGAAGAGCGTTCCAGTTTTCCACCACTCTCTGGGTGAAGAAGAACTTCCTTACGTTTGTACAGAATCTATCCCCTTTTAACTTCAGAAAGTGTCCTCTCAATTCTCCCTACCTTGGAGAGGGTGAACAACCTGTCTTTATCTACTAAGTCTATTCCCTTCAGTATCTTGAACGTTTCGATCATGTCCCCTCTCAGTCTCCTCTTTTCTCCTCTAATCTCACGCTGTACGATTTAGTCAAGTTGGTTTAGGGTTAGGAATGATCTTTATGGGGGTAATGAAATAAAAAAGGTGAATTTTTACCACTTTCCTGAAATTTAATAATCCTGCCAGGGATCTGATTGCTGGCAGTATTTCGTTCCATAGTCTGTGTTAAAAGTGGGCATTTTCTAGCAGAAGAGCTTGTGCTGACAGAGTAGATAGTTTTCTTTCACCTTTTGATCGCAGAGGTCAGTTTGGGATGTAGGTTGATAGTTTTCCTGCCTTGCAGGGTGGACCCATTTTGTCAAAGAATTTGAAGGCTAGTGTCAGAGCTTTAAAGATGCAGCGTCTTCGGATGGGCAGCCAATGTACAGTGGCCAGAGCTGTAGTGATGGGGTTGCAAATGGTTAGGTTCTTCAGTAGGTGAACTGCTGCATTTTGCAAGCATTATAATCATTGTAGATTCTTTGTGGATAGCCCCACTAATAATGAATTACGTCCATGTAGGATAAGACAAAGGCGTAGAGCAGTTGCGTAAATTCTCCTTTAGAGAAGTATGTACAGATCTTTCATAGTTGGTTCAGGTAGTAGGAGGAGGTCGATACCACCTGGGAGGCATAACTCATAAGTGACAGGTCAGCATCAAGTATAATTCAAAGTCTGAGGACTTGGTCCTTAACTATGAGGGTTGCATTATCCCAGGAGAAAATAGGACAAGGGTCGGTGCAGTTCAGTTTTGGATGCATTTAGTTGTAGCTTGTTTACAGTCATCCAGTTTTTGATTTTGGATAGGCAGCATTGTAATTTTTTGAGTGTCCCGGTTTATTCCCAGCAGAAGGTAAAGCTGGATATCATCTGCGAAGGAATGAATCTTAATGCTGTATTTTAAAAGAGAAGTCGAGTGCTGGTCTGATGTACAGGAGGAGTGGTGATAGTAAGGCATCTTGGGGTATGCCAAATTTAAGTGGTTTGGGTTGTGACATGTCGGACCCAATCTATTGTCTAAAAAAGAGGAGAACCAGCATAATGCAATGTCACAGATACCAATGTTAACTAGCCTGAATAGGAGAAGAGTGTGGTCCATGGTATTAAAGGTGGCTCTTGGGTCTAAGAGAACAAGCCATACATCTTCTCCTTTGTCCAGAAATTTTCAGCAGTCATCAATAATGTCTGATTATAAGACTGTTTCAGTACTGTGGAATTTTCTGAACCCTGATTGGTAGATTGACAGAGCTTTTTGGTTGTCTATGACTTTTTTTCAGGATCTTTGATAAGGATGGAAGATTTGAGACTGGTCTAAAATTGCTTGGTTGATCGGGGACTGTGTTAGGTTTCTTTTGGATAGGTCAGACTATGGCCAGTTTCCAATTCACAGGTGCCTCTCCGGACTCTAGGGATTCATTGATTAGATGAAGAATTGATTGTAAGAAGGCTTCTTTAGCTGATAACAGCAGATTTGGTGGGCAGGGGTCTAGGGTTGAGCCTAAGGGACACAGTGAGTCTACTGTTTTGTTCAGGTCAGCATAAGAGATTGCTTTAAAGTGATTGAAGGTATCAGCTCCTGAATTAATATCCAGTGGTGTTTCGATAGGAGCATTCCTGGTCATGGTCTTCCTTTTTGCAGTATGATAATGAGACTCTAAATATGAGTTTTAGCTCAGAGCTGGGCTTCTTTATGAAGGAAGAAGTGATAGCACACAAAGATACCACTTATTAAAAAAATGAAAAAGACTTTGATCATTTTTCTGTTCACTGGTTTATTATACTATGGGGCATTAATGCTGCAATACAGGTGGCTGAAACAGCTGCTCTTAGGCAAAAATAAGTGTCATGCCAACAGAAATTTTAGCACTGCTGCCAAACCAATGAAGGTCAATGCATTCAATGAGTCCACTTGGAAGCTGGCACTGTACATATAGCACTGTAACCACAAGGCTCTGAGCTCACAGAGAAGAAGGTGTGAGAACAGATTTTCCCACCATAGGAACAGGCAGCTAAAAGTTTTACAGAACTATCTCCACGTAAATAGCGCCGTTATCAGCAGCCACCTAAAAAATGGCCGATCGCATGTCAATCACGCAACGGCACTGTTTGCAGAAATCACGGCCATGTGAAAGGTAGGCGCCAGAAATGTCGGCCAGGGTTTTAAGGCCTACATTTCTGGGGCCTACCTGTCTTAAGAATTGCAACTACAGTGGCGTTTTATGATGCTTACTACCATTTCCAGTATTAACCATGCCTACGGGGGGCATTAGGCATTGTAAGGCGCCTCCATAGGTGGGAAATGGCGGCCTTTTCGTAGGCATCCTTAGGAGCTTCCCTTTTTTTTTTTTGTAATTGAGTTTTACTTGTTTTTAAATTGGTGCAGCCAATTAGTGCGTCAATTAAACCACTTAAGCTAGATGGCGGTAGGGCGCCATTTTTAGAATCGGGCCCTTAATAGGTTTCTGAATCCTGGTTTAACTTGTACACCTCTGCTTTGGCAATGTATCCTGCAGTGTCAAGACTTCGCTAAATTGAATTAAGCATTTTTTAGCACTGAAAAACTTCCTTTTTAAAATGTGTTTGCTTTTTCTGTAATCTTCTGAATATTCAAACTAAAGGCCAACTGCATAAAGATAGGACTGACTTTCATTTGGTCCTATTTATCTGGTTTCTCTGGCCGGTTAAGTGCTGAATATCGGCACTTAACCTGCCAGGTGTTGACTCTACCCACAAATAGTCGATTTTGAGTTAGGTGCTAGCTGGACATTTTTAGTGGCAGTAACCAGTTAACTGCCACTGAAAATGAGTAGGTAGCTCCATGAACAAGTGATTTAACCAGCCAGGAGCTTTTCTGGCCAGCTAAATCACTTTGAATATTTACCTCCTCATCTCCTGTTAAAAACTGGAGTAACTTATACATATATTAGTTGCCATACAAGTTAGGCACCCTGTTACAAAATGCTCTCTGAGAGCAAATTTCAAAATGGCCCATTTTGAAACTTGATGAAGTTGTGAAAAAGTCACTTGTGAATTGTTTGCTGAAAACTCTGTTCAGAGAAGGAAGGGGAAAGAGAAATGAGCTCTTGCTTCTAAATGAGTGCATCTCAGCTGTAATTCAGTCTCTCTGGGCCCAGTGGTTTACCTAGGCCCTAGGGTATGTTACACCTAGGGCTGATAATTTATTAACACCCTCCATATAAAAAGGGATCAGAGGAGCACCCCCCCCAGAAGCTGCACCCAGAGCAGACCACCCATCCAGCCCAGCTCCCCCCCCCCCATGGTATGCTTCTGCCTGAGGAAGGGGATTTTGGTCTTTTGGTCTCCAAATGTTAGTAAAAAATGTATTAAGATTAGTCCAATAAAAAGATTACCTTATTTCCATTTTCTATTTATAAATGTTTATTAATACAGCTACAATATTGTTTTATTCTAAAGCAACAAATAAAAATAAAACCTTTTGTCATCTCTGATTTGCATGGGAAGGTTTCCTCATCTTCTCTTCACTCTCCATTTTATCCAGCACCCGCCCTCTTTCCCTTTCCCTTCCATTTTTCTCTTTCTGTCTCCACTCACTCCCCCATGCTCTGTCATTTCTCTCTTCTCCTGTCCTTCCTTCCCACCCCAACTCATCCCATGGTCTGGCATCTATCTGCTTCCCTTCCTCCATGCCCTGGGATCTCTCTCGTCCTTCCACCTCTCCCTCTTCCTCCATGCTCTGGCATCTCCTTTCCCTCCCTCCCCTTCTCATTGGTCTGGCATCTTAGTCTCCTTCCCTTCCCTCATGTCCTAGCATCTCTACTCTCCTCTCCTTCCCTTCCATCTCTCCCTCCCCCTCCTTGCTTTGGTATCTCCTCTCATTCCTTTCCCTCTCTCCCTTTATCCCTAGTCTGGCATCGCTGTCTCCTTTCCTTCCCTTCCACATGGTCTGGCATCTCTCTCTTGTCTCCTTTCCCTTCCCCCCTCCCTCACTCTCCCCAATCGGGTGTAGAATTTCTCTATCTCTATCTTTCCCTCCCCTCTCCTCCCTTCCTCCCTCCAGTTGGCAGTGCAGTGTTCACAATTCACTGCTCTTGCCAGCATTGGGCCTTCCTCTCTGCCGGATCCTGCCTACTTTCTGTTTCTGTGAAGGCAGGACTGATAAAGAGGAAGGCCCGATGCCAGCAGAGCAACAGATTGTGAATGCTGTAACTGTACTGCTGCTGCCAAAAGGAAAAGACACCAGCTCTCAAAGTACCCTCTTATGGGCTGCACCCGGGGTGGACTGCCCTCCTCTTGGTACGCCACTGCCTTGACCCCTGCACAGTATAGTCCCCTTAGAAAAGTCAGACTGTGGCCCCATCCAAAACTGCTGTTGCTGCTCCCAGACCTGACCTTTGCTTAAAGACCTCAAAGTCCTGTAAGTGACTTTCCTAATGGAAACTGCCCACTCAGCTTCTTTTTTTTTTTTTTTTTTTAAATAAATCTTTATTGATTTTTAAACTTTGACAATGCAATGCAAATATCTGAACATAAATACTAATTATGTAATTATAATATTATAATTAAGTATTTTAATAAACAAAATATCTTTCCCTCCCCCCTCCCATGTGTAAGGAATTCTACCAACCTCAAAAATAAATAAATAAATAAATACATTACAAATATTATGATGTAACAAATATAGTCAATGGACTCCACACTGCTAAACCCCAAACACTTTGGAAATTTTGATGTGCAAAGTCAGAGCAGTGATGCATGCTTGGGGATTTCAAGATGAAATCTCCGTACATTATCTGCCGGCTGAACCCTTTGTCACAGAACTAGAAGTACCTAAACTATGAAACAGCATGTACTGATTACATGCAAAGGGAGAGAGTAGCATTCAACTGCTTAATTATCTGAATAAAACTGTTTGAAAATTGACACTTCAATAGACAATTAACATCTTTTGATGCCTTAAGCACTTCCATTACAACTAGCTTTAAACTCTGATAAATCAGAATCTTGCATGGGAAGGTTTGCTCATATTGAGTATGAAGCAATTATCTTTGTAAATATATTCGGACCTGGATTTTCTATATGGTGCTGATCAGCGGCCGCCGATTGCGTGTCAATCGTGCGATGGCACCGTATAGAGAATCATGCCTCCAGGAAAGATAGCCACCGAAAATGTAGGCCAGGGTTTTGCAGGCCTACATTTTTTGGCACCTATTTTTTGTCGGGAATCACACCTGCACAGGTGCTTTATAATGCGTAATGGCACTTCTGGCGTTAGCTATGCCTATAATGGTGTTAAGCGCCACAAAGCACCTATGTAGGCGTCATTCCGGCACCTTTTATTTAGATGCCAGTAGGTGCTTTAACTGTAATGTTTTTTGACATTTTAAACATTTCTCAATTAATGTAGGCGCCGGTAGAATTTTCCCCTCTCTGTGTTTCAGTAAAGAAATATATATACATATGGAACGTAGAACATTTTTTAGCAGAAAATTATCTGCTTTTCAACAAGTCTGCATTCTGTATTTCAAAGTATTGTGTAGACTCCTTCAGCAGGAGGGATTAGGCAGCAGCACTCCAAATGTTAAATGCAGGATCATTTCATTTATTCCTCCAGCGTCCCTGGAGTGGCATGGGGGGACCACATGACAAATGCTCAGAATCTGATGGCTGCATGAGGGGGACACACAAAGTCATACACTGATTCCTACGCTTCAGCACGTAACATGTCCCTGGTTAGTGTGTTTCAAAAAGGTGAAAGGCACTATTAACTTTTATGTGGTTGTCTTTTGCTGCTGTCTAGACCATGATGCTGACGAGCCGTGAAATACACCTTAATAAACCCAAGGTTTATTGGTCATTCTGGTTCTCTTTTTAGATGTAGTCCGGGATGCATAACTTCATATCAAGTTAGCTGGAAATATGAGATGAGGTACTGAAGTAGAAATGGGTTGAACAGTATACCACAAATCATGCATTGAATAAATATCATATGATGCCACCGAGTACAGTCTAGATTTACAACACTATATTAACATTTTGAAATAAAAAGCAAAATTATTTTATCTTTATATGATGATGTAACTTCTCAAGCAGAAAGCACATCTGGCATAGCCAATCTGCTTACAATCTCTGTATTTCTACAACCCTGTTGCAAAATAACTCAACTCTATAAATGGTACACCGTCATTAGTGCGCAGGACATTGGCGTGCAGACAATTCTGCTTCATCAAATGCGCGCACTGGCAAGTGCGCGCATGAACAGAGGGGAATTATCAAGGTGGAAATGTAAGTATAGTGTATGTGTGTATGTGTGTGTGTGTGTGTGTGGGGATTTCCAGGAAACACCCCCTCAATCAAAGTGCAAGAGTTTGGGGGGGGGGGGGTTCCCCCCGAGTGCAAAATGCCTTGTATGGTTAGGTCATGCTTGAGTTGTAAGTTTAGTGGTGGGGGTTCCCCCCAGACCACAAAAAAAGGAATATGGCGGCATGCACTTATCCTGCACACAAATGTCAAGGCGGAATAGTCAGTGCACTAATTTCCTGCACGCATTTGACGGGTCACCCAATAAATTGCCATCATTCTCCAGTTTCCCTCTTTTATGGTATGAAGAATGTCAGATATTTTCTTCTTTAGTCAACTGTATACTGTCCTGAAATGGCAGACGGAAATACTGTAAGTCCATTTTGGCCGATTTCTGGGAAAGTGGAAAAACATGTTTTGATTGGTATCTCTGCAATGAACTTGGTGTCAGATTCTATAAAAGGCACCCTAATCGCGGATGCCTAGCAACACCTAACTTTGGGATCTGCATGCAACTTTTGTAATTGGCATGGTAATTGATCATACCAGTTTTCAGCCAGTCAAAAAAAATGACCAATTACGAGTTCAGCACTGAACTGTTAGGATGCCTAGCAATGCCTAGGTGGAGGTGCCTCCAACACCTGAAAAGTAGGCGTGGTTGATTTAGGCTAGGTGTATGAGTTAGGTGCCAGTAAATTAGGCCAAGTAAATCCTGGCCTATTATAGTGGTCTAATAATAGGAGATTAGTATTTTTCTTGATTTTGCAAACATTTTGCCTTTTATTTTTACTTTCTGTATTTACTGAAGAAGATTTACACAGCATTTTGGAACCCATCAGGCTATATGCTGGAAACAAAGATAGAAAGCTGGCAGGATTGATGGTCAGTCTAGAGGAGGTGTGTAGACAGATTGATAGGCTTAAGAGTGTTAAATCCCCGGACTGGATGGCATCCATCTAAGGGTCATCAAAGAACTGAAAGGGACTATAGCTGAACTGCTTTAACTAATAGCCAATCTGTCGATTGAATCGGGAAAGATTCCGGAAGACTGGAAGGTGGTGAATGTTATGCCTATCTTCAAGAAAGGTTCGAGGGGAGAACTGGGAAACTACAGACCAGTGAGTCTGACTTCGATACCGGGAAAGATGGTAGAGTCACTGATAAAGGACCGCATCATTGATCACCTTGACGGAAACGGGCTGATAAGAACCAGTCAGCATGGTTTTAGCAAAGGCAGATCGTGTTTGATGAACTTGCTGCACTTCTTTGAGGGAGTAAACAGACAGCTAGACAAGGGCGACCCGGTAGACATTGTGTATCTGGATTTTCAGAAGGCGTTTGACAAGGTTCCTCATGAACGACTTACTTCAGAAAATTGCGAGCCATGGAATCGAGGGTGAAATACTCACGTAGATTAAAAACTGGCTGGAGCAAAGGAAACAGAGAGTGGAGGGGAAATGGACAATACTCGGACTGGAAGAGCGTCACCAGTGGGGTGCTGCAGGGCTCGGTGCTTAGACCCATGCTCTTCAACATCTTTATAAATGATCTGGACATTGGTACGACGAGCGAGGTGATTAAATTTGCGGACGATACGAAGTTATTTAGGTGGTGAATACACAAGGGGATTGCAAAGATCTGCAACGTGACATAATCAGACTTGAGGAATGGGCATCAACATGGCAGATGAGGTTCAATGTGGATAAGTGTAAAGTGATGAATGTAGGTAACAAAAATCTCATGCATGAATACAGGATGTCCAGGGCGGTACTTGGAGAGACCTCCCAGGAGAGACTTGGAAGTTTTGATTGACAAGTTGATGAAGCCGTCCTCGTAATGTGCGGCGGCGAAAAAGGCGAACAGAATGCTAGGAATGATAAATAAAGGGATCACGAGCAGATCGGAGAGAGTTATCATGCCGCCCAGGCCATGGTACACCTCACCTGTAGTACTGCATCCAGCTCTGGTCGCCGTACATGAAGAAGGACATGGTACTATTTGAAAGGGTCCAGAGAAGAGCTGCCGTACAGCGTAAGATTAGAGAAACTGGGCCTCTTCTCCCTCGAACAGAGGAGACTGAGAGGGGACATGATCGAAACATTCAAGGTACTGAAGGGAATAGACTCAGTAGATAGGGGCAGGTTGTTCACTTTCTCCAAGGCAGGGAGAACGAGAGGGCACCCTCTAAAATTGAAAGGGGATAGATTTTGTACGAACATAAGGAAGTTCTTTACCAAGAGAGTGGTAGAAAACTGGAACGCTCTGCCGGAGTCTGTAATGGGGGAAAACACCCTCCAGGGATTCAAGACAAAGTTAGACAAGTTCCTGCTGAACCAGAACGTATGCAGGTTGGGCTAGTCTCAGGGCGCTAGTCTTTGACCAGAGGGCCGCTGCGTGAGCGGACTGCTGGGCACGATGGACCCCGGGTCTGACCTAGCAGTGGCAGTCCTTATGTTCATATGTTTCTGCAACAAATGGATATTTGTGTATTGAATTTGGAAATCAATCAATAACCCTTCCTTTTACTAAACTGTGATAGCGGTTATTAGCGCAGGGAGCCATGCTGAATGCTCTGCACTACTCCCAACACTCATAGAGTTCCTATGAGCATTGGGAGCAGCGCAGAACATTCAGCACAGCTCCCTGCGCTAATAACCACTATCGCGGTTTAGTAAAAGGGAGGGGGGTTAAATAAATAGAAAATTAAATTCTGGTTTAATATACCTGCGTCTACCTCTAGGACATCTAGTAATGCCTAAGCATGCCTAGGTACTGGCAGACAGGATTCTATAAGCAGCACCTAACAGGTGACAACCACATTAAGTGGCACCTACAATATAGGTATGCTTAGGTGCCATTTATAGAACTTGGCCCTTACCAGTGACATAGTAGGGGGGGGTGGACTGCCCCAGGCACCGTCTTCATGGAAGGCACCAGTGCCTCTCCCTCTTTCTGCCTCCCTACATACCTCCTTAAACATTCAACGGCGCAAGCAGCATCTTCCACTTGCTGCTCGCACTGGCCTCAGCTCCCTTATGATGTCACTTCCAGGTCGCCGGATCATGTTGTGACATCAGAAGGGAGTCGAGGCCGTTGCGAACAGCAGGTGGAAGATGCTACTCGCACATTTCATGAGGTACACAGAGGGCGGGGGCTTCTCAAGTGGTGGGAAAAGTGTGTGTGAGGGGCACGGCATGGCGATGCAGGGTGCTGTTGCCCCAGCCACTAACCTCCCTTACTACAACACTGCCTTCACTGCCTTTTACCTCTGAAATACTGGGGATCCTGAAGGGACTCTGCAGACGTCCAATCTACATTGATAGAACATACTTCCTAGGCCGTCATTTTTTAGTATAAGTGGACTGATTTCCTTCTGCTAATGCAGGGCAGCACAGTGGTGGGAAAAGAAATGGATTTCTGGTTAGAAAAATCTGGTCATTTTCCACAAGTTGTATAACTATCCACAGGGCTTAATTTGTGAGGGAACGACCTAGAATGCGGTTTTACAACTTATTTTCAGACTCCAGTGCAGCTGCTCTATCCTCCCTTCCGAGCAGCCTGCAGGGAGGAGGAGGGAACATGGTGATCGTGAAGCAGAGTAAAGAACAACATCTGTGACTTAATCCAGCTCCTCTTCTCCTGTTGCTCCTGGCCCACCTAAGTTTCTCCCGGCTCCACTTCCTTTTTAAAACTACAAATTAAGCTTGGTGTAAAAGAATAAGGGTTTATCTTCCGCTAATGCTACCATTCTACCTCCATACAGCAAGACTTAGCGGACTACATATCCCAGACCGCACCAGGCTTTACAGCTCAGTGCTGTGCTACCTTAACATGGTAACCCTGCTGAATCGGGGGTGGGATTCAGCAGGGAGGTGTTTATTTGCCACAGAGGAGAATCATTGGGGAGAGGTTCCCACGAGAGAGAAAAGCCTCTAAGGAAGGAAGAAACTCCAGGGAGAGAAAGATTTTCCCTTTCCTAGCTGTAGGCTGAGGGAGCCTTGGAAAGGTTTGGGCCATGTGCAAGAAACTCCAGGGGTAGCTGGTCTCTATTGAAGCAGGGTAAGCCAAGTCCATAAGGAAAATAAATGTGGAAGTGACTTTGTGTATGGGACACTATCAGTTCTTTGATGGAAATAAAGGAATCACGTTAAATATTATAATATTGAGTAATATGGGTCTTCAGCAACCCATACCTGAGAATCATTTAAAATTACAAAGAATTTTGCTCAATTTAAGAACATAAGAACATAAGAAGTTGCCTCCGCTGGGTCAGACCAGAGGTCCATCGCGCCCAGCAGTCCGCTCCCGCGGCGGCCCATCAGGTCCATGACCTGTAAGGTGATCCTTTGTCTAAAACACTTCAATCCCCTTTATCCTTCTATCTATACCCTTTCATAATCCTATCTCTACCTCTATCTGTATCCCTCAATCCCCCTATCCTTCAGGAATTTATCCAATCCTTCTTTGAAACCCCGTAATGTACTCTGTCCTATCATAACCTCCGGAAGCGCATTCCAGGTGCCCACCACCATCTGAGTGAAAAAGAATTTCCTAGCATTGGTTCTAAACCTGTCCCCTTTCAATTTCTCCGAGTGCCCCCTTGTTCTTGTGGTTCCCAATAGGCTGAAGAATCTGTCTCTCTCCACCTTCTATATGCCCTTCATGATCTTGTAAGTCTCTATTGTCAGCATAGCTATTGCTAGCAATCAGCATTTTCAGTTAGCATAACTAATGTCAGCAAAGGCCTATGGGAAATTATATCAATCTGACTCTGGCATTTGAATGCAGATAGACCCTGAGTGCAGGCAGCCCTAAAAGACAGTTTTAAATAGCCCTGATTAAATCATGATTAGCTAAAAGGTGTTAATGTGTTAATGTCTGATTAAGAGGGTGCTTAGGACAATGGGTCCAGGTGCACAGATAACTAAAGTTAATCAGAAACTATTGTCAGAGACATACTGGATATCACATATGATTTCAGTCTATTCTTTATTCTGTCTAGCACAAGTTTACTAAGGAGGGGGAGATTTAACTTCTATTGAAGCTCAATAGTTTTCTATATTCAGAATAAGATTCAAAACTATAAGAGCCTCCTCTCTGCAACACACATCTCTCTCTTTCTCTGTCTATCTCTCTGTCTATCCTTCTCTTTATCTATGGAACCCGAAGCTTAAGAACATAAGAACATAAGCAATGCCTCTGCTGGGTCAGACCTGAGGTCCATCATGCCCAGCAGTCCGCTCACGCGGCGGCCCAACAGGTCCAGGACCTGTGCAGTAATCCTCTATTTATACCCCTCTATCCCCTTTTCCAGCAGGAAATTGTCCAATCCTTTCTTAAACCCCTGTACTGTACTCTGTCCTATTACTCCCTCTGGAAGCGCATTCCAGGTGTCCACCACTCGTTGGGTAAAGAAGAACTTCCTAGCATTCGTTTTAAATCTGTCCCCTTTCAACTTTTCCAAGTGTCCTCTTGTTCTTTTATTTTTCGAAAGTTTGAAGAATCTGTCCTTCTCTACTCTCTCTATGCCCTTCATGATCTTATAAGTCTCTATCATATCCCCTCTAAGTCTCCTCTTCTCCAGGGAAAAGAGACCCAGTTTCTCCAATCTCTCAGCGTATGAGAGGTTTTCCATCCCTTTTATCAAGCGTGTCGCTCTCCTCTGAACCCTCTCGAGTAACGCCATATCCTTCCTAAGGTACGGAGACCAATATTGGACGCAGTATTCCAGATGCGGGCGCACCATCGCCCGATACAATGGCAGGATAACTTCTTTTGTCCTTGTTGTAATACCCTTCTTGATTATGCCTAGCATTCTATTTGCTTTCTTAGCGGCTGTTGCGCACTGTGCCGTCGGCTTCATTGTCATGTCCACCATTACCCCCAAGTCCCTTTCTTGGTTGCTCTCATTCAATAATATCCCTCCCATCGTATAGTTGTACCTCGGGTTTCTGTTTCCAACATGCAATACTTTACATTTCTCAACGTTGAACTTCATCTGCCATCTCGCCGCCCATTCCCCCAATTTGTTCAAGTCCCTTTGCAATTCTTCGCATTCCTCTTTAGTCCCAGCTCCACTAAATAGTTTTGTATCGTCCGCAAATTTTATTATCTCACACTTCGTGCCTGTTTCTAGATCATTTATGAATATATTAAATAGCAGCGGCCCGAGCACTGAGCCCTGCGGAACACCACTCGTGACCCCCATCCAGTCCGAGTAGTGGCCCTTCACCCCTACCCTCTGTTTCCTACCCGCCAACCAGTTTCTGATCCATCTATGTACGTCTCCGTCCACTCCATGGTTCTTCAGTTTCCGGAGTAGACGTTCGTGAGGCACCTTGTCAAAGGCTTTTTGGAAATCAAGGTATATGATGTCTATGGGGTCTCCTCTGTCCATCCGTTTGTTAATTCCTTCGAAGAAGTGCAATAAGTTCGTTAGGCACGATCTCCCCCTGCAGAAACCATGTTGGGTTGTTTTCAAAAGTTCGTTTCTTTCCAGATGTTCATCGATGTGTTCTTTAATCAGTGCTTCCGTCAGTTTCCCCGGAACCGAGGTCAAACTCACTGGTCTGTAGTTTCCCGGGTCACCTCTTGATCCCTTTTTAAAGATGGGCGTGACATTGGCTATCTTCCAATCCTCCGGGATCATGCCCGTTTTCAAGGATAGGTTGCAAATTTGCTGCAGTAGTTCCGCTATCTCCTCCTTTAATTCCTTCAGAACCCTGGGATGGATTCCGTCCGGACCCGGGGATTTGTCAGTTTTAAGTTTTTCTATCTGCCTGTGTACATCATCAAGGCTCACTTCCATGGATGTTAATTTTTCTGCTTGATTTCCATTGAAGATTTGTTCAGGTTCCGGTATGTTGGTTGTGTCTTCGTTTGTAAATACAGACGAGAAGAACATGTTGAGTCTTTCTGCGACTTCTTTCTCCTCCTTCACCGCTCCCTTCCTGTCTCCTTCGTCCAGCGGTCCTACCTCCTCCCTAGCTGGCTGTTTCCCTTTAACATATCTGAAGAACGGTTTGAAATTTCGTGCCTCCCTGGCTAGCCTCTCTTCATACTCTCTTTTGGCTTTTCGAACCACACGGTGACATTCTTTTTGATACTTCCTGTGCTCCTTCTGGTTCCCTTCAGTTTTGTCCTTTTTCCATTCCCTGAATGAATTTTTCTTATTGCCTATCGCTTCCTTCACTATTTTAGTCATCCATACTGGGTCTTTTGTTCGACCCTTTTTGCACCCCTTTCTGAATCTGGGGATGTGCAGATTTTGTGCCTCGCTCACTGTGTCTTTGAAAAAAGACCAGGCATGTTCTACTGTTTGCCATTTTTTGGAAGTGTTCCTAAGTTTCTTCCTTACCATTTCCCTCATTGCTTCATAGTTTCCTTTCCTGAAGTTGAAAGATGTCGCTATGGTTCTCTTTCTGTTCGGTATGCCTACTTCAACCTTGAACTTGATCATATTATGATCACTGTTTCCCAACGGTCCCACTACTTCCACTTCCTTTGCAGGTCCCCTTAGTCCATTTAGGATTAAATCCAGAGTGGCATTTCCTCTCGTCGGTTCTCTAACAAGCTTAGACCATCCCCCCATCCCCCTTTCTCAATCTCTCTCTGGATCTCCCTGGAACTTCAGGCCTCTCTGTCTCTTTGCCTCTGAACTCTGTAAGGCAGGGAAACTACTTTGCTCTCTGCTTAATTGTAATACTTTTCTGTAAGACTATTTATATAATATATTCTTTATGCAATCATTCTGGCTGTGCTTCTTATTTGAGTCTACTTCCTAGTGAATCTTCAGTGAGGGAACTGAACCTGGCGTGTGTAAGGGCGCCTCTCACGTAACCCCTACAACCATACATTGTGGGGACCCGACATTCCAAACCTTACATCTATCATGTCTCCTCTGAGTCTCTGCTTCTTGAGGGAGAAGAGCCCCAGCCTTTCTAACCTGTCTGCGTATGAAAGGTTTTCCATACCTTTTATCATTCTTGTCGCTCTTCTCTGAACCCTCTCAAGTATTGCCATGTCCTTCTTAAAGTATGGTGACCAATATTGGACACAGTACTCCAGATGCGGGCGCACCATCGCACGATACAACGGCATGATGACTTCCTTCGTTCTGGATGTAATACCCTTCTTAATACTACCCAACATTCTGTTTGCTTTCTATGAGGCTGTTGCGCATTGTGCCGTTGACTTCATTGTTGTATCCACCAGCACACTCAAGTCTTTTTCAAGGTTACTTTCCCCTAGTACTAATCCCCCCATTTTGTAGCTGAACATCGGGTTCTTTTTCCCTATATACATGACCTTGCATTTCTCTACATTGAAGTTCATCTGCCATTTATTCACCCACTCCTCCAGTTTTTTCAGGTCCCTTTGTAGGTCTTCACATTCTTCCGCAGTTCTAACCCTGCTACAGAGTTTAGTGTCATCCGCAAATTTTATAACTTCACACTTCGTCCCTGTTTCTAGGTCATTAATAAATATATTGAACAGCAGCGGTCCGAATACTGACCCCTGTGGAACACCGCTCGTGACCCTCCTCCAGTCCGAGTAGTGGCCCTTCACTTCAACCCTTTGCTTTCTGCCTGCCAACCAGTGTTTAACCCATCTGTATACATCCCCTTCCATCCCGTGGTTCCATAGCTTCCTAAGTAGCTGCTCATGGGGTACCTTGTCAAAGGCTTTTTGGGAAGTTGAGATAAATGATGTTTATGGGTTCCCCTTTGTCCATCTGGCTGTTTATCCCTTCAAAGAAGTGCAGTAAGTTCATTTGGCACGATCTTCCTTTGCAGAAGCCATGTTGGCTCTCTTTCATTAGTCCATTTTTTTCTATGTGCTCACAGATGCTGTCTTTTATCAGTGCTTCTACCATCTTGCCCGGAACTGAAGTCAAGCTTACCGGCCTGTAGTTCCCCGGGTCACCTCTCGATCCCTTTTTAAAGGCTATTAAAATTATTTTGCAAATTGGAAAGACACATCAATAGGGGAATATATAACTTGGTGGAACACTGTCTGTATAACTGCCAAATAGGAGTGTGTCACTGCAGAAAGATCCAATTGTTTACATAAATTTAATAAAACATAGGAGCCACTGGAATCCTATAGCCATGCGCCTTATAAACCATAATGATTATGATTTGTCTGAAGAAGATGCACATCTATACTTTACTTTTGTTGTATTTATGATAGTATCAATGAACATTATTTTAATTGTTAATTTGCTGTTTTTCTAGTTCTGTTTTTTTGTCTTGTTTTTTGTTATTCATACATATGTTCTAATTTATATTATATTGTGATTCATAGATGTATGATTTCTTTTAAATACCAATAAAATGTATTGAACTGAAAAAAAGGCTATGGAAACTAAGCAATTGTTCGTATCTTCGCTGAGTCTGTGAGGAACCAGACTTGGGTCTCTAGGAAAATTAAAGCTTTCATGTTGGTTGTGCTGTTTTGAGGGCATGTGGGTAGTGCTCCGGGTGAGTCTTAACTGAACTCTGCCACACTCTGGATATCCATGAAACAAACCAGAAGCATATAGATGAGCACACAACTATGATTCTCAATATTCTTAAGTTGACTTTGAACCTCTTCATACTTTCCTTCAACAAAGCAACTGGCTGAAGTATTCAGTCAAATGTGGAGTGTCTAGGATGCAGTTACATTAGTTAATGTCTCTCCTTCCTTGAGTCTGACATTTCACCTTGTAAGCCTGTCTATGGGGAAAGGATAGTAATGAGATTTTAGACTGATGCAAAATGCTTACATACTTGACCTGCTTTTTTAGAGAAGGCTAAGAATCTATGAGGTATCGGAATAAAAAGCATTCTTCTGAAAGTTATGATATATGAGTAAGGATTGCTGTGAAAGGTACGGTGTTTCTGTGGCAAGCATTTTGATATGCATCCATTTGTAAAGCTTTAATGGATACTTATTGAGTGTCATACGTTTGGCTGTGGAAAACATGATCAAAGGATGTGCTAATGTGCATCATTTGGAAATACTCTTCCTGCCTGTATGGTCAGTGAAAATTAAAAGCACCAAGTTTATAATAGCTGCACTTAAGTGTGTGATTTGCAGCACAAATTGGTAATTACATGAACAAATGCTAGGAACTGTTCTATAAACTTGGTGTGCACGTTGCTTAGTGTGTAATCACAAGTGGATTGTATTCATGAGTGAGTCACGGGCATTCTGCTTAGCAATGTGCATAATTGAAAGAATGCTATCAGTTGTGTGCATTGCATGGCACACATAGGTGCTCCAACCTAAGGCAGCGCATTCCAGGTTATACAACCTGTTATAAAAGCGCCTAATTTGCACCACACCAAATTGGATTTACATTAGAGTTCTACGAGGGTCATTTCATTAAAAATGCATACTATTTTTTAAAATTTATGTTTGTTTTTTTTTCAAGTATTTCTTTACAATCCTTCACTATATTCCCCCTGCTTTACAATGACCGAGTCGCAACGTCCGGAAAGTTTCATTATTCCATCCAAGACACCATTTTTATTCAGTTGACGAATGGCTCGGGTACCGGCTGAAGAAAGATCTTCCAGAGATGCAAAACGATGTCCATGCATAGGTTGTTTCCTTGGTAAAAGGTCAAAGTCTGGTGGTCTCATGGCTGGAATGCCGTACAGTGAGAGATTAGAGAAACTGGGCCTCTTCTCCCTTGAAAAGAGGAGACTGAGAGGGGGACATGATCGAAACATTCAAGATAATGAAGGGAATAGACTTAGTAGATAAAGACAGGTTGTTCACCCTCTCCAAGGTAGAGAGAACGAGAGGGGATAGATTCCGTACAAACGTAAGGAAGTTCTTCTTCACTCAGAGAGTGGTAGAAAACTGGAACACTCTTCTGGAGGCTGTTATAGGTGAAAACTCCCTCCAGGGATTCAAGACAAAGACAAGTTCCTGCTAACAAGGACGTACACTGGTAAGGCTAGTCTCAGTTAGGGTACTGGTCTTTGACCTAAGGGCTGCTGCAGGAGCGTATTTCTGGGCACGATGGACCATTGGTCTGACCCAGCGGTGGCAATTATGTTCTTATAAAAATTGCATGTGCAAATCTGTGCATGTACCCAGTTTGTGTGTGCAATTTAATTGAATAACAAGTTAATTATCACCAATAATTGTGAATTAGTGAGCAATTATTGGTGCAAATTAGAATTAATTACACATGTAAATATAGGCATGTGATCTGCACCTAAATTTTACACCCGAGTCATAAAAGGGGGTGCAGCCATGGGCGGGGGGGGGGGGCGTTCTATTAAGTTAAGCATATAGTTATAGACTAAGATGCAGATTCTATAAACAGTGCTGAGTGGCGCCTACATTCCAGGTGCTGCTTGGCGTGGTTGTCAATCAAAACATAGTGCCATTTATAGAATCACGCCTAGCGGCACCTAAGCAGACTTAGGCATTGCTAAGTATTCTATACATAGGCGATGCTCCATTAGGCCAACTTTTCACTCGCCTAATTTGGCGGTGCCTATGTTGGATGCCTAATGATGCCTAAGTCAACCACACCTATTCTTCACCCATAATCATGCCTACTTTTTTTTTTTCTACATAATCAGTATTAGGCGGCCTTAGGCGTGCAAGGGCGCCTCCACTTAGTAATTGTTATGTGTCCTGAGAGTTCAGCACCAAACTCTTAAATTGTTTAACTATATATATTTTTTTTTTGGGGGGGGGGTTGTACTGGCTGAAAACCGGCATAGTTTAATTTAATTTTGGCACTTATATTATGCTTGACAAAAAATAGTTCTAGGTGGATCACAACATTTAAATGTACAAGCAATGTACATGAAAAACACAAATATCAAATTAAAAAAAAATTGAACCTATATCCCTCCCCCCCCAATCCCAATATCACAATATTAGGTTCCAAAGAATTTTCAAAATAGCCCGGTCTTCACAGCCCATCCAAATCTCACATACCCCTCCCCCTCCCCTTTTACTAAGCTGCTGTAGAGGTTTCTACCACGGCCCAGAGTGCTAAATGCGCTGATGCTGCTCCGACGCTCATAGAACTCCTATAAGCGTCGGAGCATGTAGCGCCCCCATGATGCGGTAGAAACCTCTACCACGGCTTAGTAAAAGAGGGCCATAATTTGATATAACTCTGATATTTAATGGCAAAGAGTTCCAAAATTATTGAATATGCCTTTTAGATCAAGTAAGTGATGAGACGTGCAGGAGAACTGTATAAGGACTGAAGAAGGAAAGAGTGAGAAGCCTTTTCATTCGCTCTTTTACCCCGTGCCTTCATACTTTCATGTGCCACACAGCACTGGTGCACACAGAACAAGATAGCAAAAAAGTCAATTACTTTGAAATAAACTTCTCTGCATCAGCACAAATTACTGTACAGTGCTTTTATACAAGCCAGTGGTGGCAATTTTCATTTAAGTAGCTCTCATTATTCATGGTGATAAACGATTGTGTCTTTTATTTTGCCTAGCTCATGAAAATGATACATTATTCCTTACATAAGTAGTCACTGATGTTCAGACTGGGGGAAATAGTTTACAACAGTGAGAATAAAAACACACAATACCACGGAGTCTATGGTGAGCAGAATTGCAAGCCCAAATTTGTGCACCCGCCTTAGATGCATGTGCAAATTAATTGAATAATGAATCAATTATCATCAAAAACTGGGTGCCAGCAATCAATTACTGATGTTAATTAGCACTCATTACATATGCATTTGGTGTGCTCTATTCTATAATATCTATTTTGATCGTAAACTCTCTTTTGATTTCCATATTAATTCTCTAGTTAGAAAATCTCATTTTTTACTCTGGAAACTAAGAACAATTAAGTCGTACTTCAACGTTTTCTCATTTAGATTGCTGGTTCAATCTCTTGTTCTCAGTACATCGGATTATTGTAATGTGCTCTATCTTTCGATATCAAAGAAAAATCTAAAAAGGTTGCAGATTATCCAGAATACTGCTGTGCGTTGATTTTTGGACTGAAAAGATCCGATCACGTGACTTTGTATTACCATAAACTGCACTGGTTGCCAATGGAGGCAAGAGTGATCTTTAAGTTTGTCTGTATATGTTTTAAGGCTCTCAGTGGGTTATTTCCCAGTTACCTCATGGACCATTTTAAATTTTCCAATAGAAAACATCTACGTGATCTTCATATCTTTGATTTTCCTACTGTAAAAAGATGTGTGTATAAGATCTTAGCGTATCAGGCAGCATTACGGGATAAACTGGAAAGCTCTTCCGGAGTCTGTCATAAGGGAAAACACCCTACAGAGATTCAAGACAAAGTTAGACAAGTTCCTGCTGAACCAGAATGTACGCAGGTAGGGCTAGTCTCAGTTTGGGCGCTGGTCTTTGACCAGAGAGCTGCCACGTGAGCGGACTGCTGGGCACGATGGACCACGGGTCTGACCCAGCAGCAGCAATTCTTATGTTCTTATGTTTTTTCTTTCTCTACTTCTTATGTGGCATTTAGAAAATCTATGAAGACTGATGTATTTAGCAAATATTTTAATTAATTAACTGTTCTTATACCATGTATATTTGTTTTTTAATTTTTGTTAACCACACAGAAAAAGGCATGGCATCTAACTCTACTAGCATGTAACTCAAAAGAGGAAGTGGTTACAGGTACACCAAGGGCTTTTTTAAAAAATTGCATGTGGAATGATATAATACGGCCTCAGCTTGCCTAATGTGGATGCCAACATTTATACCAGGTTCCAGCAGGCACTAAAGTTAGGCACAGAAATTGGCACTAAGGGAGGAATTCATAAAAGAGTGCTACTAATCGTATTAGCGTACTGTTGTGGGTTCAAACCCACGCTGCTCCTTGTGACCCTGGGCAAGTCACTTGATCCCCCCAATTGCCCCAGGTACAAGTTTCCAAGTTTATTTAAAAATTTCTATCCCGCCCAAGGGGGGAACCTTCTGGGCGGCTTACAATCTAGACAAATTATAATTACAACACATTGTAAACAATAATAGACCGTAAATTAACAAACGGGAACTCAGCCACCAATAATTACTCTATAGTACTACCCAACTTGACATGAGAAAGTTTGGCATCATGGTCACAAGAAACTGAACGGTAATGCAGTTAATAATACAAGCATTAGGAGGCAATATGTGCAACTGTGCTATCAGCAGTGCGGTACCATGACCATGACCCTAATGTAGATGCATCTCTACCCCTTCGATCCTCCCGTCACTCCTAATGCGAGTTTCAGATACCCCCCTATCACAGCCTCAACCCCCAACACAACCCAGTCACAACCTGGAACCACCCTATCACAATCCTGAAACCCTGACAGGAAAAGCCCCCACCTAACAGGAAAACCCCATACTGGGGAATCTCCCCTCCCCACCCCCCTCCCTCCCTGGCACCTACTTGGGGGAGGTCATGTTGGTAGATCAGGGGTTCCTCTACTACTACTACTATTTATCACTTATATAGCACTGAAAGGCTTCTGAAACACTGCACATATTGCCATTTAATAGACAGTCCCTGCTGAGAAGAGCTTACAATCTAACTTGGATGGACAGACATGACATATAGGGTCAAAGCTGCAGAATCCAAGGTGAAAGGAGTTAGGAGTTGAAAGCGGTATCAAAGAGGTTGTTTTTTAATTGGGCCATGAACACTGCCAGAGATGGAGCCCGCCGTATGGATTTGGGCAGCTTGTTCCAAGCATATGGTGCAGCAAGGTAGAAGGGACAGAGTCTGGAGTTGGCAGAGACAGGGCACAGAGAGGAGAAACTTACCGGCTGAGCAGAGCTCACAGGGTGGAACATAGGGGGAGATAAGTAAAGAGAGATATTGAGGGGCAGCTGAGTGAATACATTTGTAGGTCAGTAAGAGGAATTGGAATTGCATTCAGAAATGGATGAGAAGTCAATGAAGTGACTTTAAGAGAGGGGGTACCATGAGTAAAGTGGCGGCTCCCAGAATATGAATCATGCAGCCGAATCCTGGACAGATGGCTAAGCAGAAGGCCTGAGAGTAGTGAGTTGCAATAGTCTAAGTGCGAAGTGATGAGGACATGGATAAGGGTTTTGATAGTGTGCTCAGAGAGGAAGGGTTGGATTTTGGTATTATTATAGAGAAAGAAGTAGCAGGTTTTAGCGATGTGTTGTATCTGGGCGGCAAAGGAGAGAGAGGAATCAAAGATGACCTCAAGATTGCAAGCAGACAAGACGGGATGAGAGCTACTACTACTACTACTATTTATAATTTTTATAGTGCTTGAAGGCGTACGCAGCGCTGTACATTTAATATACAATAGACAGTTCCTGCTCAGAAGAGCTTACAATCTAATTTGGACAGACAGACAGGACATCTCAGGGTTGGGGAGATTCTGGTAGAGGAAATAATACAATGGGTATAGGTATCTGACAGCAGTGAGTGGGAGTTAAGAGTTGAAAGCAGTTTCAAAAAAGTGGGCTTTTAGCTTGGATTTGAATACTGCTAGAGATGGAGCATGACATATTGATTCAGGCAGCCTGTTACAGGCATATGGCGCGGCAAGAAAGAAGGGACAGAGTCTGGAGTTGGAAGTGGAGGAGAAGGGTACAGATAAGAGGAACTCGCCCGATGAACGGAGTTCACTGTGAGGCGCATAGGGGGAAATAAGTGAAGTGAGATATTGAGGGGCTACAGAGTGAATGCGCTTGTAAGTCAGTAAGAGGAGTTTGAACTGTATTCGGAAATGGATAGGGAGCCAATAAAGTGACTTGAGAGGGGTAATGTGAGAATATCGGCTCTCATGGAATATGAGTCATGCAGCAGCATTTTGAACGGATTGAAGGGTGAGAGATGGATGTGCAAGAGGCCTGAGAGAAGTACATTACAGTAGTCTAAGTGTGAGGTGTTAAGAGCGTGGATAAAGGGTTTTGGTAGTGTGTTCAGAGAAGAGAGGTTGGATTTTGGTAATATTATAGAGGAGGAAGTGACAGGTTTTGGTGGTTTGTTGGATCTGAGCAGAGAAGGAATCAAAGATCACCCTGAGGCTGTGAGCTGATGAGACAGGGAAGAGGAGAGTGTTATCCACAGAAATAGAGACTGACGAGAGGGGAGAGGTAAATATAGGTGGAAAGATAAGGAGTTCAGTTTTAGTCATATTCAGTTTAAGATGGTGGTGAGACATATCAGACAGACAGGCTGAGATTTGGGCCTGAATTCCTGTAGAGATATCTGGTGTGGAGAGGCAGATCTGGGAGTCATCAGCATAGAGGTGATATTGAAAACCATGGGAGATTAGTGGACCGAGAGAACGAGTATATAAGGTAAAGAGGAAAGGGCCCAGGACGGAGCCTTGAGGTATACCAATAGACAATAGGATGGCAACAGAGGAGGATCCACTGTAACATACACTGAACGTATGATGGGAGAGATAGGCAGAAAACCAGGAGAGAACAGAACCCTGGAATCCCAGTGAGGACAGCGTGTCCAGAAGGAGGTGGTGATCAACAGTATCAAAGGCAGCAGACAGATCTAGAAAGATGAAGATGGAGTAAAGGCATTGGATTTGACTAGGAACAAGTTATTAGAGACTTTAGCAAGGGCAGTTTCTGTAGAATGGAGAGGGCAAAAGCCTGTTTGAAGCAGATCAAAAATATTATCAGAAGAAAGGAAGTCCAGACAATGGTGGTGAACAGTACATTTGAATAGTTTGGATAGGAAGGGGAGGAGGGAGATGGGGTGGTAGTTGGAGGGGGATGTGGGTCTAGGGAGGGTTTTTTTTTTTTTTTGAGGAGGGGTGTAACTATGGCATGTTTGAAGACATCAGGAACTGTAGCAGTGGAGAGAAAAAGGTTGAGGATGTTACAAATGGGAGCGATTATAGTGGGAGTGATGGCTCCAAAGAAGTGGGTAGGAATTGGATCAGAGGAACAGGTGGTGGGTTTGGAAGAGCGAAGAAGGTGAGCAGTTTCCTATTCCGTGACTTCAGAAAAGGAGGAAAGGGTGGTAGGGGTTGTTGAAGGGAGGTTAGCAGAGTGGACAGCCAGAAGGGGTGGTGGGGGAGGTAACATGGTTGAGAATTCAAGGTGGACCTTGTGAATCTTTGTCATGGAAGAACTCTGCCATCGTCTGGGAGGAAAGTGAGGAAGGGATAGGAGGCAGGGGCACTTTGAGTAGAGAACTGAGTGTGGCAAAAAGATGTCAAGGGTTGGCACTATGAAAATTAGTTAAATGGTTGTAGTATTCTTGTTTAGCAAGTGAGAGGGTATATGGTGAGGATGTCAGCATGAATTTGAAATGTATGAAGTCAGCATGTGTGCAGGATTTAAGCCAAAGATGTTCAGCAGCTCGGGAACACGATCACAGGTAACATATTTTGGGGGTCAACCAGGGCTGGGGTTTGGCACATCTTACAGGACATGACATGGGAGGGGTAAGGGTATCAATAGAAGAAGAAAGAATGGAGTTATAGGAGAGGACAGCTTCATTGACAGACTTTTTTGACATAGTAGTAGAAAGGAAGGATGAGACAGTGGTAGAGAGCATGTCAGGGTCAATAGCCTGAAGGTTCCTAAATGTATGGGCAGTGATTGGTCTGGTTTGGGGGGGAGGGTGATGAGTTGTGTAGGTTAACAGCTGATGGTCAGAGATAGTAAGATTTGAGGTGCAGAATTTGGTGATAGAGCAGTTGGAGGAGAGGATGAATTCAAGGCAGTAGCCTTTCTGGTGAATAGGGGCGGTGGAGCACAGGTGGAGATCATATAAGGATGTTAGAGCAAGAAACCTGGACGAATAGGAGTCAGAGGGATCATCGGCATGGATGTTGAAGTTGTTGAGGATAAGGAAGGGAGATGAGGGTTCAAGGAAGAAGGAGAGCCAGGAGTCAAAGTCAGTGAGGAAGGAGAAGGACTTATCAGGGGGTTGGTAAATACTACTCTGAGAGACAAAGGAGCAAATAGATGGATAGAGTGACCTTCAAAGGAAGGAGAACTGTGAGATTGAGGCAGAAGAAGGGGTTGATATTTACAAGATGGTGAGAGTAAGAATCCAATACCACCTCTATGACCATCTGGGCGAGGCGTGTGTGAGAAAAGGTACCCTCCATGACACAGGGCAGCAGCTGAAGCAGTCTTCAGGGCAGATCCAGGTTTCAGTTAGTGCTAGCAGGTGGCATTGTCTAGAGATAAAGAGGTCATGGATGAAGGTAAGTTTATTGGAGCTGGAGCTGGCATTCCACAGGGCACATAAGAAGGGCAGGGAGGAACAGGGGAGGAGAGGAACAGAAATAAGATTGGTTTGATTGCGGTGTGATTGGGATGATTGGGAGGACCGAAGTTAGGATTGATGTCCCCAGCAGAGAGAAAAAGTAGGAGAATACAAGTATGTGTGGGAGAGGCATGGGGGCTACGCTGTGGTTGAGATACATATAGGTAGAGTGGGGATATCTGAATGAAAAGGAAAGTGTAGTAGCTGTAGGGCTGAGAAGGGTGGGGAACAAGAGGGAGGGTGAGGTGTTGAAGTTGAAAAGTGAGTGGTGTGGTGGCGGCAGGTTAGGTGGCTTGGGATGGGGGAGGGGATGGGATGGGATGGGGAAGTTCAGTAGAAGCAAGAGGAATTAGTAAACAGGGGTCATTGGGGTAGAGAGGGAATAAGTAGTACCTGCCTCCTAATTGGACAGTGAGGATTGTCCTGGATATGATGGTGCAAGACAGATGAATGGGATCTGAAAATAGTGGTGCCAACTTAATCTCATAAGATGAAAGGAGAATAAATTTTTTAAATAAACTCACTAGGGAGAGTCCACATGCGAAGGTAATAGCCATATGAGTGCTACAGAAAAGTAAGAATAAGTAAAGGTAAAAATTTTGCTCACGCCATCCCCACTGAAACAGAATGAGTGAATGGAGCTATATAAACCTTTAAAAGTACTGCTCCATTATGCCTGGAGAAGGGATTTTGGCAGGGAATGAATTGATCGCAAGGGATATGTAAAAGCCTGGTTGGGTGAAAATCTTGTCAGTCAATGAATATATGGAAACAGGGCATGTCTTGGATTAATCAATTAGCAGATAAGCTAAGATTGAAGATAAGAAGTCACAGAAAAGTCAAAGAAGAGAAGAGAATTTCATATGCATTTCAAAATACAGCATTAACAGAAATAGCCAAAATTTAAAATCCTATTTTAAGGTTCAGGAGCAGTTTTATAAGAAAGAGACAGAATTTCAAATGCAATTAGGCACAGAGTATATTACCAAAAGAGACAAGATGTGTATATTAGATCAAATGAAATCCCCACTGAAACAGAATGAGTGAATGGAACTATTAGTCTTTTAAAAGTACTGCTCCATTGTGCCTGGAGGAGGGACTCTGGCAGGAAATGAGTTAGTTGCAGGGTTGTGTTAAGCCTGGTTGGGTGAAAATCCAAAATGGTACCTTTGTCCCTTAGTGATAGTCTTGTGGTACTACTGCTAGAGGTCATGAACCCCAGTGGTAGTACCATGATATTACTGCAGAGGGATGGAGGAGCCATATTGGATGATTGCATTGACCTGGGTGATAGTAAAGAGTAACTACTGCCAGAAGGCAGGGACCCCTGGAATACCAATGCAGACCACTGGATAGGTCTTGGGGGGAGGAAAGGTTCTGAAACAGGGGAGGGGTTTCCTTCTCTAGGGGTGGAATTCTTCTATCGGGGGAAGGGGAGGGTCTGAATTGTGATTGGGTTGTGTTGGAGTTGTGGGCTAGGTTGGCAGGGGTAAGGGTTGTGATTGAGTAGAAGGATTGGATCAGGGGGAGGGGATTGTGCTAGCAGCTTTTCACTTTTATTTATTCATAGTAAATGGGCCCCACACTGCATTACATGCATTGTTAGATACCACAGGTGCTCCTGTGCTATCTGCCACTGCAAACGTCCTCCGCCCTGTGTGTTAAATACAGGACAGATACTGGTTATGTCCCCAGCATTTTCTGCACAGGCTCTGCACTGACCATATTCATTTATGCCGTTAACATTTGAAATGAATAAAACTTACCACATTTTGGTAAACAGAACCCATTGTTCAATTTTTAAAAGGTTTAGACACACTTCTGGAGGACAGGTCTATTAACCAGACAGACCTGGGCATCAGCACCTCTTATTTTGAGGGGTGAAGTGTATGGAAAGGATTTCCCCATTAGTCTCTGTCAGGGACTTCCAAGCATAGGCACACAAGTACACTGGGCCCTCTCTCCCCTCCCCCCCCCCCCCCCCGTCCCCATTTATCTGTTTTCTTATTTACTTCTTCATTTCTACTTGTATTTCTTTCTTTTTTTAAAAAATTCAAAACAAACAAAGATTAGCACACCAGCGCACAGTTTTTCTTCTATGCAACCCCCAAACATCTCTGAACAAATCTCCCTTCCTTCCCTTCCCACCTACTTACTCAGGACTTTAACTCTGAACTCTTTCCATACATATATAAAAGTGTTCAAATATATTGTAAAGCAGTAATACTATCTGAAATACTGTATAAGTCTATATTAATAACCAAGTTTACAATGCCTCTCAACTAACTGTAACCCATATGTTTGTATAAACAACCAAATCTGTAACTCCTCTAGTACGTTCCACTCCATGTATGTTAACTTGTAACGAAACAACAAGGCAAGCAGTCCACCAAAGAATCCAACATGAAACAAAAGAAGATCGGCAGGAAATAAGGAGATTCAAATCAGGTTTATTGAAGGTACTCCCAAGAACCATGCTCGATGCATTTCGTCAAACAAGGCTAGTCAACGCTAACAGAAAACCATGTCTTTCATGCACACAGAACACAGATACATCCTCACCCAGTTTGGAATAAGTACTGTAATCACAAACTAAAAATAGAAATATGTAGATAAAGGTTAAACTGAGCCGCCAAGAAGTCAAACAGCATACAGTGAAACACCACAGAAACAATGACACATAGCCCCTTAATACTCCGCAAAATAAAAATATAGCAGATGTAAATTTGAAGAAACTGACATACAATGACCATTTTACAAATTAAAAAATAGAAATAAAACAAAAATTGAAAATAAGAATATACCATTTTATTGGACTAATCCATTTTTCAATTAGCTTTCAGAGGCCATAGCTTCCTTCAGGTCAGTATAGTATACTGCTAATACATTATACTGTCCTGACCTGAGAAAGGGGGTTTTGGTCTCTAAAAGTTAGTAAAAAAATGTATTAAAATTAGTCCAATAAAAAGATTACCTTATTTTCTGTTTATAAAAGTTTTATCAATACAACTACAATACTATTTTATTCTAAAGCAAAAAAAAAAAAGAAAATCTTTTTTCTACCTTTTGTCGTATCTGCTTTAATCATCTTGTCTTCACTCTTTTCTTTCTAGCTAACATCTGTCCTCTCTCTGTCTTCCATGCAGCATAAGCCCCTTCCATCCATTGTCTGCCCTCTCTCTCTCTGCCCCTTCCATCCATTGTCTGCCCTCTCCTCATTCCATATGGTAACTTCCCTCTTTCTATGCTCCTTCCATAAACTGTCTATCCTCTGCCCCCTTCTCTCCTTTTGTACATGATTCATTTCTGCTTCACCCCCTGTCCATTTTTCTGTCTCCACCCCCTCCTCTATGCTCTGGCATCTCTCTCTTCTCCTTTCCTTCCTTCCTTCCCACTCCACCTCATGGTCTGGCATCTCTTATCTCCTTCCTTTCCCTCCCCCCATGCCCTAGCATCTCTCTCCTCTCCTTCCAACTCCCCCTCCATTATCTGGCATCTCCTCTTCTTTTTTTCTCTGCTTCCCTCCTTCCTTCCTTTCCCCTGGTCTAGCATTTGTCTCCTTCCCTCCCCCCATGCTCTGGCATCTCCCCCTCCCCCTTCATGTCTGGTATCTCCTTTCCTTCTTTCCTCCCTCCTATGGACTTGGCATCTCATGTTCCTCTCCTTTTTCCTTCTCCCTCCTTCCCTCTTTCTCAGTTGGGTGCAGCAGTAGCATTTCTCTTCCCCCTTCCCTGTGCAGTAGCATCACTTCTCCCCCCCTTCCCTTCCCTGTGCAGCAGCAGCTTTTCTCCCCCCTTCGCTGTGCAGCAGCAGTAGCATTTCTTCTGTGCCTTCCTTCTGAGTGTTCAGCTGCTGGTCAGCTCCCTTGCTGCCTACAGTGGTTTTACACTCAAAGCCACAAGCGTCGACTCCTCTCGCGATCCGCGGCTGTGTCGGAAGTCTTCTCTCTGACATCGTGACTTTGAGTGGAAAAACCACTGTAGGCAGCAAAGGAGCTGGCCAGCAGCTAAATACCCGCCAGAGGGAGGCACCGAAGGAACGAAGGGAGAAGGTCGTGTTGGGATCCTCCTGATTTAAAGTTTACTGCCGCTGCTGCTGGTTAAGAAAAGCAGCAGCGGCAGAATAGGGAGGGTGGTTCCGGCAGCGGGCCTCCTTAACCATTTCGGGCCCTAGGCCTGTGCCTACTGGGCCTACCCTTTAATCCGGCCTTGACTATGAATGCAGTGGGTGTGGAGCACCACCGATATTGAGCAAGATAATTTATTTATTAAGGGAAGGGTAATTTGAATCATTATGAAATGTTGACACCAATGTTTCCCAGTGACCTGGAATGGCCAGTGTCAGAGTCGGGCTCTTGGACTCAGCAGATAATTGGTCTCACCCACCATCACCAACTATATTTTTGTTATAAAATAACTCCACTAATGTCTATCCAAAACTAGTTTTTCACTACTCTGTGTACTGCTAGAACAAATTTAAACTTCCTTAGAGGTACAGCATTTCCCCTGAAGTCCTTGTCACGGTGTCAGATAGCCAGACAAAGGGCACTTGAATACAATTCCTTGTAGGTTCAATGCTAGATGATTATTCATCGTTATCATCATTTCACCCTAGAGTCCTTTTGGACTGTCTACTTTAGTGGTGGGAACCATCCTTCTTGTTCAAGGTCCTATCGTGTCCTGAGCTATGTCTGGTTGAAAAGGAGGAGCAAATTCTTTTCACCTTGTTAATTAAACATAGCTTGTGGGATCTCCTAAGGCACAGGGTGCAGATGCTTCTCAGCATTCCAATCCAATAACGACAAAGCAAATCAGAAATCACAGTTCAGCCAATCAATCCAGCCCGAGTCAAAATAGAGGGTGTTAGCAAGGTTATGTGATCCAAGGCAAAGGCTACATTTCTTACAAACAGTTCGACAAGCAAGAGTTACTGTTTCACTAGCATCTGCAATCCACAGTATAGCTCACAGCCTCTGACTGAGGCATTTCCCATTCATTATTCTATGCATGTAAATGTTTTATGCATGTAAAATCCATGTTTCTGCACACTCAGCAACAAAATGAAACAAATGGATAAAAGTAAAGAAGAAAAGAAAGAAAGCAAACTAAAATAAATAAATATTATATATTACACACTTCTAGCCCTCGATTTGCTGGGTACCATGTTCTGTTCTAAGCAACCCCCTTTTCAATCCCTGAGAACTAATCAGGGTCCTGCAGGATGTAGATGCAGGTCTAAATTTGGAAAAACAGGCAACCTTTTTTTTATTTTTTTTTCCTACTTGCTTGGCTTCATTTTAACACAGCCACAGAATAGCTCAAGGGCAGAGTTCCAGCTACTGACAACTCCAGGCAAGAGCCAGGCAAGAACTTTTGCAGTAATACACATTGACTAGACTTAACTATCTATAAATTAGCTGAGTTTCACCCAGGCAGAACAAACTATCCCCCTCTTTTACAAAAGCCGGCAGTGTGGGCCAGCGCGGTAAATGCTCCGATACCCATAGAAATTGAATGGGCGTCGGAGCATTTGCTGTGTGGCACTCGGCTATATGACGCAGCAATATCCTTCCTTATATTTTCACTTATAAAATTTTATTGGCATAAACACACAAACAGTAGGAGCTAGGCAATACTCCCTCTAAGGTGTGTGCAAACCTTTTTTTTTTTCTTTGAACAAGTTCTAAAAACCAATAATGCAATGCATTTCTGTATATAACATAAAATCAGCTCGCACCTATAGTAATTGATTTTGTTTAGCTTAATTAAATTTCTATAGTTTAATTTTGTTTGAAAGTCAGCTTGGGTCAGTAATTTTGTGAGTTTACCTCATAGTATAAGAGAATTGGATTCTTATTTAGCTTTTCTTAAAGCACTTAAACATATTTGTTTGGAATTAGTTATAGACAGTTTAATTGAAAGCCCAACTGTATAATCCAGTTTTTATATATATGTAATTCCTATTGCATTTAAGGAGTTTGGGATAGATTCACTAAGGACGTCGATTGTGTCCCGATCACTTAGCGACCCTGACCCGATTCACTAACCTTACTCCAGATCCGCGCCCGATCCGATCCGATCCGTGCATGCAAATGAGGGGGAACGGCGTGCAAATATAGGCAGGCAGTGATTCATTAAAAAAAAAAAAAAAATGAGGGACACCAACTGGACTGGCTGATCAAAAAATAAGCGACTGCTGAGGACCAGTCACTCAGGCCCTTTCCGACTGCCCTGCTCTCTGCCCCGACTGTCCTTTCCTTCTCTCTGCTGCCCTGAAATCCTACCTCTCTGCCTTTCCCCAGAGTCTGTCTCCCTTGTTGGATGCTTCTAAAGTTTAATGTCCTTTTCTGAAAAAGGAATAAGATTAATACAGTGTTCTTCTGCCCTGATCACCACCCTGTTTCTGCCCCGATTCTCCTGCTTTCTGCCCTGTGCTCTTCAACATCTTTATAAACGATCTGGACATTGGTACACGAGTGAGGTGATTAAATTTGTGGACAATACGAAGTTATACAGAGTAGTGAAGACACAGGGGGATTGCGAAGATCTGAAACGTAACATAATCAAGCTCAAGAAATGAGCATCGACTTGGCAAATGAGGTTCAATGTGGGTAAGTGCAAAGTGATGCACATCGGGAACAAAAATCTCATGCACTAATACAGGATGTCTGGGGCGGTACTTGGAGAGACATCCCAGGAAAGGGGCTTGGGAGTTCTGATCGACAAGTCCATGAAGCCATCTGCACAATGCGCTGCGGTGGTGAAAACGGCGAACAGAATGCTAGGAATGATCAAGAAGGGGATCACGAACAGATCAGAGAAGGTTATCATGCCGCTGTACCGGGCCATGGTGCGCCCTCACCTGAAGTACTGTGTCCAGCACTGGTTGCCGTACATGAAGAAGGACACGAAAGGGTAGTACTCGAAAGGGTCCAGAGAAGAGCAACTAAAATGTTTAAGGCGATGGAGGAGTTGCCGTACAGTGAGAGATTGGAGAAGCTGGGCCTCTTCTCCTCCCTTGAAAAGAGGAGACATTCAAAATACTGACGGGAATAGATTTAGTAGAGAAAGACAGACTGTTCACCCTCTCCAAGGTAGAGAGAATGAGAGGACACTCTAAAGTTGAAAGGGGACAGATTCCGTACAAATGTAAGGAAATTCTTCTTCACCCAGAGAGTGGTAGAAAACTGGAATGCTCTTCCGGAGTCTGTTATAGGGGAAAACACCCTCCAGGGTTTCAAGACAAAGTTGGACAAGTTCACGTTAAACTGGTGAGACTTGACTCATTTGAAGCACTGGTCTTGACCTTGGGGCTGCCGCGTGAGTGGACTGCTGGGCAGGATGGACCATTGGTCTGACCCAGCAGTGGCAATTCTTATGTTTCCTGCTTCTGGCCCAACTCGCCGCCCTGCTTCTGCCCCAACTCTCCTTGCCTTGCCTTGCGGGTTTAAAATGGGTTAAAACCATGGGCTTGCGAAAAAGTAAAAAAAAAACAAGTAAAAAAAGTTTTCTTTCTCTGCCGGGCATGAAGGGCCAGAGCATGCACAGACCATCTACAGATGATCTGCACATGTATTGGGATCGCTGGAGAGCGATCCGTGCGGTCGGTTGCATGAGGGCGATTTGTGAATCAGCCTCCGGGCCACGGATTGGATCGGATCGCTCACGGATCGGATCTGTGGCCTTAGTGAATCTAGCTCTTTGTCCTTTTGTAATCCGCACTGAATCAAACTGGATTTAAAGTGCTTCAGGGCTTTTGCTTTGCGGCAGCCACTGGCTTGGCTTTGTAAAAGAGGAGGGGAGGTAAATTACGAGCAATTATGAAAAATGAAACAATTTTGAATTCCTAAAAGACCATCAAGGATAATCACTTTATGATAATTCAAAGTGATTGAGCTAAAAAAAAATATCCCTGATGGTCACTTAGGAATTCAAAATTGCTTCATTTTTCATAATTCCTTGTAATGATGAAGCAGGCCTGCCACTGAATGAATGATCGTATTCAATGGCAGGCCTGCATCATCATTAGTCCATCAAAATTGCTTTTTCATAATTGTTATATATAATTTTCATTCTTGCCATCAAGACAGTAAATGGTCATGAAAACTTATCCTAGTTACTCCTAGGAGACATCACCTCTGACATGAACCATGTTTCACTACTTTTGATGGGGAGGTCTCCTTAGAAAATACTTCTTTCAATTGAGCATCTGGGGAAACCTCTGTGACACAGATAGCGAAACGTGACTCATGTCGGAGATGGTGTCTCCTAGGAGCAACTAGGATAAGTTGTTATGGTCATCTACTCTCTGAAAGCAAACATGGAATATGGCAGTACTTCTGGAAGTTATTCCCTCCCCCTGTGCAAAGCCGTGCTAGCGTTTTTAGCGCCGGCTGCCGCAGTAACAACTCCAACATTCATTCAGTCCTCTCAAGGGATTTAGGGAAATCAAGATGATTTTGCTGAAATAAACTGGGGAAATAAAGGAAAGGCCTATTTTTTTTAAAGCTGGAATAAACAGCACAGAAGAGCAAAAGTTAGAAACTGTAATATGTGATTAACCAGGTAATGGATGCACCCAAGCTATAAAAAACTGCAGGGGTGGTCATGCAAATTGCTGACTTGAACTGAGGGGAGGAAATCACATATCACTATCTGCACATTTTAATATCATTCAGAGTTGAAGGGTATGAATATATGTGTCACAATCTAAGAAAAGGTACCGAATCTTAGTGCACGCTTACTTGAGAAACGAGGCAGCAATGTCAGTTGGGTTCTATTTACAACTAAAGATTTTTCTTAATTGAAATGGTATATCTCTGGCAAATTAAATGATAGAAAGAGGTGGTTTGTTGCATTTGAATCAGCATCTTCTTGATTACTTAGCCGTAACTCAATTTCTAAGACTTATGGTTTATGGTTTGTTTATTTATAATTCGCCTTTTACAAGGCGAAGTATAACACAGCGGTTCCCAACCCTGTCCTGGAGGACCACCAGGCCAATCGGGTTTTCGGGATAGCCCTAATGAATATGCATGGAGCAGATTTGCATGCCTGTCACTTCCATTATATGCAAATCTCTCTCATGCATATTCATTAGGGCTAGCCGATTGGCCTGGTGGTCCTCCAGGACAGGGTTGGGAACCACAGGTATAACACACACAATAATACTTCACAAACAGTTCAGACATCTTATACAAAAAAAAATAGAAATATACATCGTATTCAGCATAAAATCAAAATAAAATACCAGCCTGACAAAAATAGCAACACCAATCACTTCTATACCAAAAATCAATCTCAAGCAACCTAATACAACTCAGGTTTTCAACGGCCAACATCTCATACTGTGTATTAATCATTTTTATTGTTTAATTTAGATTATTTTTTTAGTTCCTTTATATTATGCTATCATTTAGGGATCCTTTTACTAAGCTGCGATAGCGGTTATAGCGCACGCGTAACGCACACTAAATTGCCCTGTGCGCTAGACGCTAACGCCAGCATTGAGCTGGCATTAGTTCCAGCCGTGCTGCATGGGTTTAGCGTGTGCAGCAATTCTGCGCACGTTAAAAACGCTATTGCAGGTTAGTAAATGGAGCCCTTAGTGTTAACTGAGTCGAGCTCCAATTTGGGTTGATTACTCGGTCTATAAAACTAAGTTTTAATTAGTTAGTTTTTAGTTTTGTATTTCATACAACAACACAGATGTCTTTTCAACAATTTCTTAAAGGCATCCAAATTTTGTTGATGTGCAATGTAAGACGGGAGTCTGTTCCACTCTTCCGGACCACAACACGAAAATGCCCCCACTCTCACAGTCTGCAGACTCAGCTCTTTTCTTGATGGAATCGCCAGGTCATGTTGCCGAGCGCAGCTTTTGCAACCCAATGTAAGGAAATACGCTGCCCATCAGATATCGTGGGGCACACCCTTGTATACTTAGCTAAACCAGTAGTAACAGTTTATACTTAATTCTGAACTCAATTTTCAGCCATTAAAGATTGATATAATAATCTGTTACATGTTCATTTTTCTGGAGCCGGAATAAAACCCTGATAACGGAGTTTTGTGCTATCTGAAAAAGTTTTCAACATCACTCCCGGAACACTCAACAGTACCACATTATAACACTAGCGCCTGGAGTATACTTGTGAAATCCCCCCATGACACATAATGGTACTGCTCACTTAGGGCTTGATTCACTAACCCTCCGATCCATGTGGGATTGGAGGCAGGCTGACCGATTCGCCAACCATCTGCATGCAAATGGGGGCGATCAGAGGCATGCCCCCAACCGACTGCATGGATTGCTAAAGCCCTAACAATAGTGACAGGAGAAACAGCCTCCTGTCACTACTGTCAGGGCTTCTGCCGGCTTTAAAAATTTTTTTTTTAATTGGGCAGATATTTTACGTGTTTTAAACATGCAAAATATCTGCCCAATTAATAAAAAAATTAACTCCCCCCTCCCAAAAAGTGACCCGAACCCCCAAAAAAATTTGACCCGCAGCCGCGTTTAGAAAAATTATGGCAGGAGGGTTCTCACTCCTTCCTGTCATATCTAGAACTACTAACCTCTCCTCCCAAAAAGTGTCCCTAACCCTCCTCTCTCTCCGAACCACCCCAAAAATGTGCCCTGCAGCCGCGTTGAAAAAAATTATGGCAGGAGGGTTCCCACTCCCTCGCCATCTGTCCCACCCAAAAACTAACATAACGGCAGGAGGGATGCCAACTCCCTGATGCCATCCCCCCAGATGCCCCCTCCCCCATCCCCGGTCCTCTCCCCACCCCCCTCCCTGTACCTTTAACGGAGCAGGAGGGGTGCTCAATCCCTCTTGCTCCAATGCCTCCCGCGGGAGGAGCCCAAGGCGCCTCAACCAATCAGGGCCTTAGGCCACACCCTGTGCATCACATGATGCACCGGGGTGGGGCCTAAGGCTGCACTTGTCGGCGAAGGAGGCTAGGAGCAGGAGGGACTGGGCACCCCTCCTGCTTTCAAAGATCACCGGTGGCCTGTGGAGCAGGAGAGACTGGGCACCCCTCCTGCTCTCAACAGTTTTATAGGTATGGGGAGGGGGTGGGCCCAGCAGGGAGTGGGTGGTCCGGCCGTGTGTGATGGCAGGAAGGAGATGGCATCCCTCCTGTCATATTCCTTCGGTTCAGGGGGGGTGGACAGCAGTGACGGCAGGCATCAGTGCGGGGGGGGGGTCAGGTTTTTTTGGTTCGGGGAAGGAGGACACGGGTTAAAATCACAGGCTTGCAATGCAGTTTGCTGAATATATAAAAAAGGAAAAATTTCATTTTTATATATTCAGCTAAAAGCATTGCAAGCCTGTGATTTTAAAGGGCCAGAGAATTGGCCAGGATAGAAGTGACTGGTCATAGAAACATAGAAAGATGACGGCAGATAAGGGCTATAGCCCATCAAGTCTGCCCACACTATTTACCCACCCTCTTTAGCCTACTGACCCCCTAAAGTATAATTGTAATTATACTGTCACTCTACTGACCCACTCATTCAAGTCCTAGTGTCTCTATCCCTTGGCATGACCTCGTAGGGATCCCACATAGGTATCCCATTTGTTCTTGAAGTCTGGGATGCTGCGTGCTTCGACCACCTGCACTGGAAGCTTGTTCCACTGCTCAATCACTCTCTCCGTGAAGAAGTACTTCCTGTCGTCTCCACGAAACTTCCCTCCCCTGAGCTTGAGTGGATGTCCTCTTGTGGTCGAGGGTCCCTTGAGAAGAAAGATATCATCTTCCACCTTGACCCGTCCCGTGATGTACTTAAATGTCTCAATCATGTCTCCCCTCTCCCTACGCTCTTCGAGAGTGTAGAGCTGCAATTTATTCAGTCTTTCTTCGCACGGGAGACCCTTTAGCCCCGAGACCATCCTGGTGGCCATCCGCTGAACCGATTCAATTCTGAGCACATCCTTACGGTAATGTGGCCTCCAGAATTGCACACAGTATTCCAGATGAGGTCTCACCATGGCTCTGTACAATGGCATCATGACTTCAGGTTTCCTGTTGACGAAGCTTCTCTTGATACAACCTATCATCTGCCGTGCTTTAGATGAAGCCTTCTCCACTTGAGTGGCAGCAGTCGCTTCTTTTCTGATCGGCAAGCCCAATCGGTTTAGTACAAATTGTTTAGTGAATCGCTGCCTTACAAAATTTGCATACCATTTCCCTCATTTGCATGCAGCTAATCGGATCGGGTGTTGATCAGATCGGAAGGAGGGTTAGTGAATCGGTTTGGGGAACAATTGGGTCGCAAATGAGTGACAAACTGATCCGTACACGATCGGTTTGCATAGTGAATCTAGCCCTTACTAAGTGCAAATTGTAGTACATCCTTTTGATCAAACTTGACACATGCTGCCTGGAAGGAAGGGGCAGAAATATATTTACATGGAAGGCAGGCAGGCCATCCCGCCTCAACCAGAAAGGGTAGAATTTCACCCTAGTACCTGGTTTCAGAGTGAATTGGAGTTAAACAAAAATAAGCAGGTGAGATCTTGCATAGCTTCTGCCTGGCTCTTGGCTTTTTGGTTGCATGTGAAAGACTGCATAAGATATACTGGTGGGCTCTGTGAGCTAGAGTCCTTGAGAATTGAAATCACAGAGAGCTTAATTAACTAAAAGCTGTAGCCTCTGAACGTTAGACCTAGCCGGCATGCAACCCAAGGCAATGGAAACTCATCCTGCCAGATTTTCAGCTGGAGAAGAGGCTGCAATTACTGAGAGGCAGGCACTAGGCGGCTCAGGTACCTGCGGGGTCCTGTTCCTGGTTCTTAGAGTAGTGACACCTCCAGACAGAAGTGAGGTCCAACAGCTAAGAGGTAATAGAGCCACAGCTACAGAGCATGGTTCATAGTTCATTTTTATTTGTTATACTGCAAAATCTACCAAAAATCTAAGTGGTTTCCAATGTCGATATAAAGTGAGTATTTAAGAAATACTTTGAAAAGCCCTTTTCAAAAAAAAAAAAGAGCAGCAGAGCCAGGATACACCAAGCACCACAGATCCTCCCGAGATTCCCAGCAGTCATCTGTCCAGTAGCACTCCTGTCTATGGTTGGAACTTGGAGTATGGTGGGAATGAGAATGGGAAGACAAATTAGTAATTGGACATGAGAGAGGTGCAAGCGCTCCTTGTCTATCTGGTAATATTGCGTTGGGATTGGTACCTGACACCTTTTTTTAATTTGGAACACACCCGATAGACGATGCTCATAGATGTGACACACCGCACATCTGAGCCATGCTCAGCAAGCTTTCCTTGTACTATCTTTAATGCTTCTGTGAAAAACAGATCACTAGCTGTTTGAGAATGACTTCTCCCTGCTTGTAGACAAATTTTATCTTTATTTACAGTACATTTTTTGCTGTCTATCTTAACACAAAGTAATCCTTTTACTAAGGTGTGCTAGCCGTTATAGCGCATGCTAAACGCTAATGCGTGCTAATGCATCCATCGGATATAATAAACGGATACTAAATAATGCTAATAAACAGCACACTAAATGCTAATGCCTACTAACACATCCATAGATATAATAAATGACTAATAAATAAACACTAATAAACGGTTAATAAATGGTGATGGGATAATCGCACGCCAGCACGCCGACAATTCGGCGCAAGACAGAAGTGTGCGGGGGAAAAATAATTTTTAAAGAGCTCTGACTGGGGGTTTGGGGTGGCAACCCCCCCTTTTATTGGTTAGTGTTTGCGCTACCGTTGCGGGGGGGGGGTGAAACCCCCCACATTATAGAGAAAATGGAACTTTTCCCAAAAAAATCAGAAAAAGTTCCATTTTCTCTATAATGGAGGTTTCCAACCCCCCGAACCCCCCCTCCAACACTAACCAATAAAGTGGGGGGGTTGCCACCCCAAACCCCCCGTCGGAGCTCTTTAAAAATTACTTTTTCCCCCACGTGCTTCTGTCTTGCGCCAAATTGTCGGTGCTGGATTGTCAGCATGCTGGCGTCTTGCGCGCCACTGACTATGAACCTAATAAATGGCTAGCACACCTTAGTAAAAGGACCCCTGGGTAAACCCCCTGAGGATCCCTGAGAACCTTCATGCACCTCCCCGTGTGGATTGTGATGTGTGAATTCTTACTAAAAATCATGTTTTTCATACAGATTGGGGGGATGGGGAGGGTTGTCAACAAATGGTGGGCCCCGGGTGTCACATATGCTAGGTAACCGCTAATGACCCAGATGTGATGAAAAACCAATGTATGATAGAGTAAACACTTTCAACACTGAATATGAAGATGTCCAAAAAATGTAAGACAGAAACAGCATAGCCCAGGGGTCTCAAACTCAAACCCTTTACAGGGCCACATTTTGGATTTGTAGGCACTTGGAGGGCCTCAGAAAAAATAGTTAATGTCTTATTAAAGAAATGATAATTTTGTATGAGGTAAAACTCTTTATAGTTTATAAATCTTTCCTTTTGGCTAAGTCTTAATAATAATATTGTCATTTATAGCTAAAGAGGCATATGATCAAGAAACTGTTTGTTTTATTTTACTTTTGTGATTATGATAAACATATTGAGGGCCTCAAACTAATACCTGGCGGGCCGCATGTGGCCCCCAGACCACGAGTTTGAGACCACTGGCATAGACCTAACTCTGTCCAAAATATGAAGGAAAAAGCCTCAGAAAGGGTCTTTGATGACGCACTTCCTGTGCTTACGTCTCACTATCAGGATCATTCAAATCGAGTGTCACCGTGTGGAAGCCATCTCAGAAGCAAGAGGTGTTTTGGCGTCCTGTTCTGAAAGAAACCTGATCGGTCGGGATACACCCTGAGGCAGCATGAATTTGTGAAACGCTGGCCACCGTTGGTGTACCGATCAGTGAAGATAAGTGGAATATTTCCTGTATTATTTAATTTTCACTACAGCACAGCATAAGACTTTATCACATAATGAAGGTTTTTTGCCAGTGAGGTGAACGCTCGACCACCTCTTTGAGCCATTTTGTTGAGGTGGAAGGGCCCTTTCTGAGGCTTTTTCCTTCATTTTTTGGATTGAGTTAGGTCTATGCTGTTTCTGTCTTACATTTTTTGGACATCTTCATATTCAGTGCTGAAAGTGTTTACGCTAACATATGCTAGGTAAGCCACTGCTTGGTAGTATGATTTCCTAGCTGTCTTGCCCCTGACACTATCGTCTTTGGTGTAACGTGGCCACTTTGGGCATTTTATCTATAATCTTGTACATTGAATAAAGATTGTTTCCCCGCTAAATATACGCTAATAAACAGCTAGAACGCCTCAGTAAAAGGACCCCAGAGTAAACTTAAGGGCCCTTTTACTTTTACATTTTGCTATGCATTTGACCAATTTATCAAGACGAGAGAAAAAGTATTTCATAGAAGCATCTGCTAAGACGTGCGATGCCTACAAGGCATATTTTGGCATGCCCGTTGATCAAGACAAACCTTGGGCACCTCACTTCACATGCGAGCACTTCCCCCCAAAACTCTGAAAGGTAAGACAATTTCTCACTAGGGTGGTGGGATTTTCTGTCAACAAGCTCCCATTGTCTGCGGTGATACAGAAAATTCAATGCCAGCACCGTATTTGGCAACCGGCATTGAATTTCTAATTTAGATTAGACAGGCTGAGATATAGCCAGCTAGGCCAGTATTCAAGGCTAGCCGGCTAAGTCTTAATGGCCAAAGATAGACCATTGAACTTAGCTTGCGAGCCACTGAATATTGGTGATGACGTGCTGTAATTTTTAGGTCAACTAACCTAGCTATTAATTTCTGTATTCTGTTCTTGAACTAAATAGGTAAAGGTGGAATAGAAGTGTATGCATAATAATAATGATAATAATAGCCAGTTACTGGCCAATCCAATAAGTCAAATATTCAGTGGGAGATAGCTGGCTATCTCCTGCTGAATAACTCTGGATGGCTAGCTATGTGCTATTTAGCTGGCCGAGAGCCGTACCTGGACAGTTAGATAGTGCTGATTATCGGGCCCTGTGTTTCTTTATATGGTCTGCTTTTCTTCTATCTTCCATGTTGGATTTAGTGGACCAAGTGCCTTATTGTTGATTTACTCTTGTATATCACTTTTGCACCCTTCTGAATTTTGCAGAGTAGATCACTGTCTAAGTATATCTTTAGACTAAAGATAATTTGTCAGGATGCAGTGGAGCAAAGCATAAGGGGGGACTTGTTCTTGAGAAAACCTTCGGGCAAAACATGTTGAACTGATAGGTCCTACTCAATGTTTAAAGACTTAGCAGACAAAACTACGAGTGAAGCTAAGTAAAAAGTTTTGAAGTGATTTGCACATATGAATTAAGCATATGAATTGCACAGAGAACTTTACAAAAGAAATAATTTAAGCCTGATGATGAGATACACGCCAAAAAAATAAGCCTAAGCCTAAGCCTAAGAATAAGTTGGCTGGTGGTTGGCATGATCTGAAGACTTTAAATTAAATATAAATTCATACTCGAGATAAGTTTTCAAAGAATATTAAATGCTTTTTTTTGTTTTGGATTAATTATCTGAGTAAATAGTCATAACAACATTAATTAAGTCTATATTTCATGATTTTATGAAAATTGATTTTGGATGTTCTTCATCTTTCACAACACGGAACATGCATTTATATACTATACAATTGTATAGTATCCCCAAATTGTATCCGTTTCCCCAAATGGCTACATTGTACATGCTTTAGGATGGTGGCATCAGCAAATTATCCCAAAAACGCACCACTTAAAATTGAACTAAACGGTAATAAAAAATATTACAGTAAAAGTTTACTTCATAATAAGTTTGCTTTCAATTTGTTTGTTTGTTTTTTAATTTGGGTGCCTTGAATAAATGAATGTTAACACCATATATATTATTTTCAAATAGATTTGCATGTTATCCACAATTCCCCATTCCTTTCGCCTAGTTTTCCTAAAGAATAGTACATGGCATTCCCTCTGTCCCATCCTGGTACAGCTGCTTTTGAAGATGGAATGTGCCTTTATCGTAGTTCTGAATACTATTCTTGTCCTTGCAGTGGGGGTTAGAAACGCAGACATGGCCCAAGGATCAAGCGAGCCAAGTCCTGTAGGAGCAGTGGATCCTGAAGAAACCACGCCAAACATGATTGTCTACAGAAAAGTAAGAACTTGCTTGGTTTTCCCTATCCTATGCATTTTGGATGGATTGAGTTAGATGTTGAGATTTAATAGCATTTTTGCTGCTATTTCTTCTTCTTGAGGTCTTGCTTTGGATGCTTGTCTTGAAACAAAGCAAGCATGTCGTTTTAGATATATAGAGAGAGATCTCCAAGTCACAAACAGACCACTTTTGGTGGCTATTAGGTGTTTGAGTGAGATTGTAGTGAGTTTTTCTCTCTCAGAAAGATTTTTGATGGTTTGGAACTGAGGGGTTTTGAGATGCATTTATTATCATCAGGGCAGACTTCTGCTTGTTAATTGTACTGGTGTTTTGGCTAAGGTATGTCACAATTGCTTCTAATTACCGTATTTTCACGTAGATAACGCGCACCCGTGTAAAACGCGCACACGGGTATAGCGCGCGAAAAATACAAATTTATGTACAGAAATTTTTATATACCGCGCACACCTGTATACCGCGCATGCTGCCCGACTCTCCTTTCGCCCGCCCCGACTCTCCTCTGGCCACCCCGACTCTCCTTTCGCCCGCCCCGACTCTCCTCTCCCCCTTGAAGTCCTGTCCCCACCCTGAAAGCCTGATGCCCCCCCCCGACGTCCGATTCACCCTCTCCCCGCAGGACCGCACGCACCCGCACCCCGAAGGACCGCTCGCACGCACTCCCACCCGCACCCGCACCCCCACCCTGAAGGACCGCTCGCACCCCTACAGCCTCCCGAGCCCCCCCATCATGTACAAGCTCCTACCGGTGTCCTGCTGCTTCCTCTTGGCGGTCCCGACTCCCCGACATGATCGGGGCAAGAGGGAGCTCAAGCCCTCTTGCCCCCCCCGACTCCCCGACACGATCGGGGCAAGAGGGAGCTCAAGCCCTCTTGCCCCAGCCAACCACGCCACCCCCGACACGATCGGGGCAAAAGGGAGCCCAAGCCCTCTTGCCCCGCCGACTCCCCAACTCCCTGACAATATCGGGCCAGGAGGGCCAGGAGGGAGCCCAAGTCCTCCTGGCCCTGGCGACCCCCCCCGCTAGTTGTTCGGGCCAGGAGGGAGCCCAAACCCTCCTGGCCACGGCGACCCCCTACCCTCACCCCGCACTACATTACGGGTAGGAGGGATCCCAGGCCCTCCTGCCCTCGACGCAAACCCCCCTCCCCCCAACGACCGCCCCCCCCAAGAACCTCCGACCGCCCCCCCCGCCGACCCGCGACCCCCCTGGCCGACCCCCACGACACCCTCACCCCCCTTCCCCGTACCTTTCTGTAGTTGGCCGGACAGACGGGAGCCAAACCCGCCTGTCCGGCAGGCAGCCAACGACGGAATGAGGCCGGATTGGCCCATCCGTCCCAAAGCTCCGCCTACTAGTGGGGCCTAAGGCGCCTGGGCCAATCAGAATAGGCCCAAGAGCCTTAGGTCCCTCCTGGGGTTGGGCCCATGTGCCTCGGGCCCCGCCCCCAGGTGGGACCTAAGGCTCCCAGGCCTATTCTGATTGGCACAGGCGCCTTAGGCCCCACCAGTAGGCGGAGCTTTGGGACGGATGGGCCAATCCGGCCTCATTCCGTCGTTGGCTGCCTGCCGGACAGGCGAGTTTGACTCCCGTCTGTCTGGCCAACCACAGAAAGGTACGGGGAAGGGGGGTGGGGGTGTCATGGGGGTCGGCCAGGGGGGTCACGGGTCGGCTGGGGGGGCGGTCGGAGGTTCTTGGGGGGGGGCGGTCGTTGGGGGGAGGGGGGTTTGCGTCGAGGGCAGGAGGGCCTGGGATCCCTCCTGCCCATAATGTAGTGCGGGATGGGGGTAGGGGGTCGCCGTGGCCAGGAGGGTTTGGGCTCCCTCCTGGCCCGAACAACTAGCGGGGGGGGGGGTCGCCAGGGCCAGGAGGACTTGGACTCCCTCCCGGCCCGATATTGTCGGGGAGTTGGGGAGTCGGCGGGGCAAGAGGGCTTGGGCTCCCTTTTGCCCCGATCGTGTCGGGGAGTCGGGGGGGGGGCAAGAGGGCTTGAGCTCCCTCTTGCCCCAATCGTGTCGGGGGTGCCGCGGTTGGCTGGGCAAGAGGGCTTGAGCTCCCTCTTGCCCCGATCGTGTCGGGGAGTCGGGGGGGCAAAAGGGCTTGAGCTCCCTCTTGCCCCGATTGTGTCGGGTGTCGGGACCGCCAAGAGGAAGCAGCAGGACACCGGTAGGAGCTTGTACATGATGGGGGGGGGGGGTCGGGAGGCTGTGGGGGTGCGAGCGGTCCTTCAGGGTGGGGGTGCGGGTGGGAGTGCGTGCTAGCGGTCCTGCGGGGGGGTGAATCGGACGTCGGGGGGGAACTATGTAGAAAAAATTTTGTACAACGCGCTCACGCGTATAACGCGCAAGGGTATGCGCGGTATGTAAAAACCACGTATAACGCGCGCATTATATGCGAGAAAATACGGTATATACAATGTCAATCATATGTATTTTTAAAAGATAAAAATGAATTCTGAAATAATGCATCACTAAAAGGTGACAACGGCCACACTTAGGATCCACATTAGCTGGGTTCTGGAGGGAGCAAAGGTTCATGTCCTTTAGCCAGGGACACATTGTGACTGCTAGGCTTAGTACACTTGGATAGGAATATAGAAAAGGAAAGAAAATCATGGGTATCTGTGAATTGAAGTTTTGACTCCAAATCCTTGCCCCAGTTTCTTCTATGCGATACACGGAAAATACTAATGCCAGCTCTATGGAGGCGTTAGTGTCTAGCACGCCTTCGTAAAAGGAGCCCTTAGAGTCTCATTGCATAAAATGAAATTATGTACAAAAATAGCCTGATTTATAGTAAAATAACCCAAATTAACAGTAGTCCATGTTTATAACTTATTCCCCTAAAGTGCTAAGAATAGTTTTTAAGGTGGTGAATTTGGTGTTCTGAAACAGAAATATGAACCTGTATGATGCTTCACATCTCAAGAGTTTGTGTTGAAACTATTAGGGGTTTTTGATTTGAGGTAGTTCAATACTTGGAAGAGGGCCTTGTCTAGTTATGATCATGAAATTACCTGCTCAAATCAGGTCACTGGACTCGTTAATGGCCTTTCGGAGAGCAACAAAGACCTTCTTTTTTACCAAAGATACTGGCACCTTGTAAACCAGTGGTCTCAAACTCAAACCCTTTGCAGGGCCACATTTTGGATTTGTAGGTACTTGGAGAGCCTCAGAAAAAATAGTTAATGTCTTATTAAAGAAATGACAATTTTGCATGAGGTAAAGCTCTTTATAGTTTATAAATCTTTCCTTTTGGCTAATTCAATAATAATATTGTAATTTATAGCTAAAGAGACATATGATCAAGAAACTGTTTTATTTTACTTTTGTGATTGTGATAAACATACCGAGGGCCTCAAAATAGTACCTTGTGGGCCGCAGGTTTGAGACCACTGTTGTAAACTGACTCCTTTGAAAGCTTCTATCTGCATCCTCTCGCTCCTATATAGTTAGGAAACTGTCTCCTTGTGTCCCCTCTTCCTTTTTTTAATTCTTTTGCCCTCTGTAGTCCCTATCTTTAACTTCATATCCTCCTTCTACACTGTGAATGTCCTTTTGTAACCAGTTCTGAGCTGTTGGGAGGATGGGATAGAAATCTAAATAAATATGAATGCAGCTATTGCTTTTATTTTTGGTGGGAGTTTTTAATCCTTGCTTATGACTTATTTTTCTGCCTAAGGTATTTCATTGTCATGAATCACAGAAAGCAGTTCCTAAACAGCTCTACTCAGGGCATAATTATTTTGCCTTTCATAATACATGTAGGAACTAGTTATTATTGGAAGTGTTTATTTATTTATTTAAAAATGTACTGTACCACTTAATCTGACATTGATTTTATATTGTACTAGTATTTAAGCCCGTTACATTAATGGGTGCTAGAATATATGTCTGTCTGTCTCTCTCCCTCCCACTGTCTTTCTTTCTGTCTGTCTGTCTCTCTCCCTGACCCCTTTGTCTGTCTGTCTTTCTGTGTCTCTCCCTGCCCCTGTGTCTTTCTTCTTTTCTTTCTGTCTCCCTCCCTTCCACTGTCTGTCTTTCCTTCTATCCCTCCCTCCTACAGCAGCAGCATTTCCCTCCCCCACCCCACTTCCCTGTGCAGCAACAACAGCATTTTCCTCCCCCCTCTTCCCTGTACAGCAGCCGCAGCAGCATTCAATCCCCCTCCATTTCCCTCCCCCCACCCACTTCCCTGTGCAGCAGCAGCGTTTTCCCCTACCTCCCCTTTCCCTTCCCGCGGTCTGGCCGGCTCCCTTCCCTTCCCGTGGTCCCAACAAACCTGCCGACTCAAGCAGCGTCCGCAGCATTCTACACACGCTGCTTCGGGGCTTTCTACTGCCATGATTTACTCTGGCATGTCCCTGATGACATCATCAAAGACGTGGCAGAACAAATTAGGGCATTAGAAGGCCCCGAAGCAGCGTGTGTAGAGTGCTGCGGACACTGCTTGAGTCGGCAGGTTTGTTGGGACCACGGGAAGGGAAGGGGGGCGGCAAGGGACTACATGAGCCGGTCAGACAGCGGGAAGGGATGGAAGGGTCAGACTGCGATGGGAGGGTCAACGGGGGTTCGGGTGCTTCAAGGAGGGGTGCGATGGGGAGGGGGGTGCCAACGAAGAAATTACTTACTGAATGAGGGGGGAGCCGGCAAAACCGCAGGGACCGTTTTATGCGCGCATGCGCACTCCTGCCTGCCACAGACATACGGATCACAGAACACGCAGGTAGGAGTGCGCATGTGCGCTTAGCATTTTTGATTATAGTACGCAATTTGATTGTTTGTATATTTGTAAGTTGCCTGGCGCATCCTGGGGCAGGTGTTTCATTTTCATAAAGGTAATTTTCCTGGTTATGGAAATTTAGGGGTATAATTTTAAAGGCATAGGTGAACAATATTTATTAGGGGCATCTTGAAAATCTGACCTGTTAGTGGTCCTCGGACTGGGAGTGAAGCCCAAGGCCATAGTATTTAAGTGGGTTCATTATGGCTTTCTATATATAGACCTCTGACGTCAGCACATCATACCAAGCGATGAAATGTAGGAGCTGCCAGTGGTGAACTATCTTGTTCATAGACCATTGTCCTGTGCTGCAAATACCAATCTCTCATTGACTGAATTTGTTATTATCTGATAGTCTTTATACTGCTTTAACACTATGTACAAGTATATAAAATTAATAAAGCCAATGCCAATCTACAAGTTTAAGTTTATTTCTCCATAATCATTTCTGTATGAGATTTGGATCCACTCCTAGTTGTCAGAGTAATTATACTGTATTTTGTGCTGTGTTTGTGCTTTGGCCAATCCTTTTTTCCTTGCTTTTCAGGCCAGTTCTTGTAATGCAAATTCTTTTACCTCTTTTTTTTTCCCACTTATTCCTTGTAGCTTAACAATAGAGATTTATTTTGTCCAATCACTTTTGTCTTTCGCTGCTTTTTGAATATTTGGATCTATTTATGCTTTTAAAGATGCATGGAGACCTCTAGTACTAGAGGAATATGTGTGATTTTTATATGGCCCATATCTCCTTCAGTCAGTCCTTCTTATACATACCTGGTTAGGATGAAGGAGTTTTTCTTGGACCTTGAACAGTTCATGGTTTTTGTGTCTTGAGTTTACAAATTTAACACATTTATATTCAACTGATCCAACAATCTGTGTCTTAGGTGGGTTTATTCTGAGATAGATATGCGGGGCTGCTGAAAAGTTCTCAGCCCAACCAACAAAGTTGGGACAGTTTCCATCGGGGGCCTAACACTTAGGGCTCCTTTTACTAAGCTACGCTAGTGGTTTTAGCGCGCGCGCTAGGCGCTAATGCCACCATTGAGCTGGCATTAGTTTTTACGTGTAGCGCGGGGATTAGTGCGCGCTAATCGGCAGCGCGTGCTAAAAACGCTAGCACACCTTAGTAAAAGGAGCACTTAGTCCAGCAATTTTTCACTTTGTTCATTGCATATTTTTCCAATGGAATGAGGACAAGTGAATAATCACTGGACTAAGGGTATAGTCCTCATTGGAGACTGCCCCAACTTTGTTGGTGGGGCTGAAAACTTTTCTGCTTCTCCTCGTAGTAGAATAAATAAAAAAATATTGCAAGCAATATAAGATGCATCCACACAGAGGACTAATGACCATCCAGATAATTAAAGGTGCCAATATTCAACTGAATAAGACCTGGTGGGAGAGACTCCTACATAGTTATCTCCCACTGACTGGGTTATAATTGGATTCTCAGTAGCATATAACTGTATAGTGTCACTGAAAAAAACCAAAAAACTCTGTGGAGTGACGATGTTCCTAAATGGACTTTATTTGATATTTTGGGGTCAATTCCTTTTGGGTTTTTTTTATTTTTTATTTTTTTTATGTCACTATAAAAACCAAAAAAACTCTGTGGAGTGATGATGTTCCTAAATGGACTTTATTTAATATTTTGGGGTCATTTCCTTTTGGCGTTTTTTTTTTTTTTAGTGTCACTGAAAATCCAGGCAGATTTCTGTGGCACTGTCTGGTTAGTACTGAGCAATCCAGGACACAGTTGGAGCGGAGTTGGTAGTTACCCTGTATGAAAAAAAAATCTAAAGGGAATAGTTACTTGGGTTACCCCCTCTTCTACGAAACCACACTAGAACAGGGAGCCGCGCTGAATGGCCCGCGCTGCTCCCGACACTCATTGAGTTCCTATGAGCGTCAGGAGCAGCGCAGGCCATTCAGCGCGGCTCCCCGTGCTGAAACTGCTAGCGCAGTTTCGTAGAAGGAGGGAGTTAGAGGTTTGCATAATTTATAGGGCTTTGCATTCATTAGTGTGCCTTAAATTTACCCCACCCCTTTTTTTTACAAAAGCTTAGCGCAGTTTATAGCACCTGGCGGTAACAGCTCCTACACTTATAGAAACCACGCTACGCTTTTGTAAAAGGGGGTGGGGTTAGTGTGTACATATATTAACTAATGAATTAGCATACATTAAAATGTTCTAGTGTTTTATTAATATGAATGTATAAAACAAACTGAAAAAACATCCAAAAATCAGGAAAATAGGCCAACTGAACCTGAAGCAAACTGAAAATGTTTGCCCTCTACACAAAAACTCATTTGAAAAGAGAGAAGCAATGCTATGAACAAGGGCTCAGTTCTGTGGCTCAGTCTGCTGCCGTGGCTACTGACAGTGATAAAAACACTTTTGCTTTTACACAGGTTCAGAACTGAGCCAGAAGCTGCATTCTTATTTCACTGCTGACCTGAAATATTTTCCACATGAGCACAAAACGTCCTAAAGAGAAGGATAAAAGAGAAAAGCCAAGTTGGTCATGGAATATGTGCCAACTTGGGATAAACTTTTACTTCACCCTAATCGTATGATCATTTTGAAAGCTGAGGAATACATAGTAACATAGTAACATAGTAGATGACGGCAGATAAAGACCCGAATGGTCCATCCAGTCTGCCCAACCTGATTCAATTTAAAAATTTTTTTTTTTTTTTTTTTTTTTTTCTTCTTAGCTATTTCTGGGCGAGAATCCAAAGCTTTACCCGGTACTGTGCTTGGGTTCCAACTGCCGAAATCTCTGTTAAGACTTACTCCAGCCCATCTACACCCTCCCAGCCATTGAAGCCCTCCCCTGCCCATCCTCCTCCAAACGGCCATACACAGACACAGACCGTACAAGTCTGCCCAGTAACTGGCCTAGTTCAATCTTTAATATTATTTTCTGATTCTAAATCTTCTGTGTTCATCCCACGCTTCTTTGAACTCAGTCACAGTTTTACTCTCCACCACCTCTCCCGGGAGCGCATTCCAGGCATCCACCTGTCTCTTGGTGCGAGGGAAAAAAAAAAAAAGAAAGAAAGCGGGGGAGGAAAGTGTACGCATCAACCTGTGACAGCGTTGAGTTGCAGATAATTTGTTAAATACAACACATATATAAATGAACTAGTCTTTAAGCCCGTTACATTAACGGGTGCTAGAATAGACGTGTGTCTGTCTTTCTTTCTTTCTCTCTCCCTCCTTGGCCGCTTTCTGTTTGTCTGTCTTTCTTTCTTTCTCTCTCTCTCCTTGACCGCTGTCTGTCTTTCTTTCTTTCTTTTTTTCTTTGTCTCTCTCTTTCTTCGGCTGTCCACCACCACCCCTTGCTTGCTCCCCCTATCCAGTAGTAGCCCTTCTCCCTTACTTTTACCTTCCCCCTGTCCAGCAGCACCCCTTCCCAGCTCCCCCTGTCGAGTAGCAGGCCTTCTCTCTTCCTTTTACCTCCCCCCTGTCCAGCAGCTCCCCTTACCTGATCCTCCTGCCCAGTAGTACCCCTTCTCTTTTCCCTGCTCCCCCTGTCCAGCATTCGCTAGCCCGAGCAGCCTTGGGGCTTTTGCTAGGCCGGCCTACCTCGCATTATGGAAGTGGGCCAGCCTAGCAAATGCCCTGTGGCTGCTGCGCTTGCTGGTCCGGGGGTGAGAAGAGGCATCCTGGCAGCAGCAGCGCAGGAGTCAAACTGCCACCACCGCTGAACTCGCTGCACGCACCCCAAGCCTCCCCACGCGCCGGAAATTGAATTTGGTATGGATTGAGATCTCACGGACGGATTACAGATTTTCTATTGCGCATGTGTGGTAAGGGTTTTATTATTAAGGATATCAGTCCATATGACATATCCTCTTTATGGATCCTTCCGGACTCTCTTGTACAGTTCCCTCCCCTGCTTTCTTTCTTTTTTTGGTCTTCACCAAGGGGTTGTTGGCTTTGTTTTTGTGTTTACTCATGGTGAGAGGAATCATTTCTGCATCTCCCAGCATCAGAATGAAGTGATCAGCTCATAGCCTTGCTAAATGAATATCCCCCAACCACAGATGCCCTAATTATTGGTCACATTTTGCACCTCTCCCTTCTACACTGAGAATGAGGCCACTCTCTATTGTACAAGAGAAGATATGCATCTATTCATTATTTATAGATGATAGAGTGCCGTTTGCTCTTGACATGAAAAATGAATATGAAAAGCTTACCATTCCACGGAGGAATAAAGGCAGGATTGAACAAGGGGTACTTGAATGTTTAATCAATCAAGTCATCATTTTATTTATTTTATTTTAAAAATTTATATACTATCTACACCTAGGTGGTTTCCAGAAAAAAAACATACGACATAATAAAGTAAAGCAATACAATAAGAACTGTATCTTCACTGCTTTCTGCCTCCAGAGCTTCTTAAGCGTCATCAAAATGCGGCTACAAATAAATGAGATGTCGACAGTCTTTTAAATCCAACTCTATTAGCATATATCTTCAACAGTCCAGAAGGGAATTCCAAAATTTAACTTCTACACAACAAAAAGCAGCTTGCTCTAGTTTCTGCATACCTCGAGCTAACATTACGTATGAAAAGTGAAACATTTTCTGGTCTTAATGACAAACCAGAATGGTAAATGGTTACCGCCTTTTTAAAATACACTGAAATGGCATAGCATTTGGTGTATGATCATCGACGCTTTATATTGTGCCCTGAACATCACAGGCAACCAATGCATATTGGTTTAATCGCCTTGAACAAATTTATACAGTACATAGGAAATTCAAGTAAGACTTTTGAAACAGTATGTCAAAGAATATATGTCCTTCCTTATACATTGTCTTCATTATCTAATAGTTGTACCCAGCCTGTGCTCTAAGGGGCTGATTCTATAAATGGGCGTCCGATTGCAGACAGTGGTAGGCGTCCTACTGCTGTCTAGCAGCTAATCGGGACGTGCGTAAGAAAAAAAACAATCAAGGCAGGACGCCTACATTGTAGGTTCATGGAGATGCGGTGGGACACTATGGCTAGGGGTGGGAGTGGTTTTATCTAGAAATAGTCTTGGGCAAGCTTAAGCAGTCCTAGGGCCGTGACAGATGCCTGAAATGTAGGCCAGCAAAATGCTGGTGTACAATTTCAAATAGATGCAGCTGCTGAGCTGTTCGCAGCAAGGAAATTCTCCTGCCGTGATCAGCTGAGCTGCTGTGGCAGAGAAACCCCCCTCCCCGCAAAGTCCCATAGTAAGAGGGATTCCCATTCTCCTAGACCAGGAATGGGCAACTTCTATACATACACAGAGGGCCCCTAGAGGGCTGCAACATTATGTAATTGGACATGCACAGAGCTCTATAAACCTTCTGTGCTAAATAAAAACTGAATTGAAAATTATAAAAACAAACTGCTAATCTGAAAATATTTGTGACATACAATATTTCAAATTATGAAGACTCTGATCAATGATGTGTTCTGTGTACATTTTTCATAGCCAGATGCATAAAATTCAGTGGTGGGCTGCAGCTTGCCCATAGCTATGCTAGACTGATTTTAAGGGAATTGTTCTTTTTACCTTCTTATCATCTTTAAAATATGAAGATTCTAATTTCCTTTTCTTCCCTTGCTTTCATATTATTAAAAAAAAAAAAAAAAAAAAAAAACTCATAAATCGCTCAGAAAGTTTTCTTTTAGATGTTATATTAAATTTTATTAAACTTGAACGCACTTCCATATTAGAAGCTGGATCAGTAGAAGTGCAATATTGTCATTTTTCCTAAAATCACTACACAAAAAGGCAATCAGATTCTGCAGCAGTATAAGACTGAAGACTAGCATAGTGCAGATAACAAAAGGAAAGAACTGGGACTTATATATTGCAATTTTGTGGTTACACATTCAAAGTATTTTACTTTTATACTTTTTTTGTACCTGGAGCAATGGAGGATTAAGTGACTTTGCCTAGGTCACGAGGAGCAGCGCTGGGATTTGATCCCACAACCTCAGGGTGCGGAGGTAGCAGCTCTACCACTAGGCCACTCCTCACCTCTAAAGTGGATTATAAATATTAAACTATAAACCAGGGGTGTCCAACCTGTGGCTCCGTGAAGTATTTTGTGAAGCCCCAGTCGAGGGCGATGCAGTGTTTTCATCTGATGCCCCCGGGTGTTTACCATCTTGCTGGTTCCCTCCTCTGTCTTGATGTAGCGTTTGCGCGGCCCCAGAAAATTTTTTTTCGGCCAATGCGGCCCAGGGAAGCCAAAAAGTTGGACACTCCTGCTATAAACTGTAATAATAATAAACTATAAGCCAGTAATAATCACTGCAAAGTGTGGCTTGGGCCCTCTGGTCAAGAATTTATTTCGAAATGACTGGACTAGACTAGAAGGAGGAATTATAGAATGGGAAATTGTTAAATACAGTAAAACCTTGGTTTGCGAGCATAATTCATTCCGAAACATAGAAACATGATGGCAGATAAAGGCCAAATGGCCCATCTAGTCTGCCCAGCCGCAGTAACCATTATCTCTTTCTCTCTCCGAGAGATCCCACGTGCCTATCCCAGGCCCTTTTGAATTCAGACATAGTCTCTGTAATCCAAAACACTCATATATCAAAGCAAATTTCCCCCATAAGACATAATGGAAACTCCACAACCCCCAAAACTTTAATACAAAATACTATGTACTTGTGTGGCAAGACCTTGCTTTTTTTTTTTTTAGAACAGTCACTACTCTCCTGCAGTGTCAGAGAGAGAGAGAGAGAGAGAGAGAGAGTGAAGACCCATCGGCTCAGTTGTTATGATGTGATGTCTGTTGTACTTGTATTGCAAGACCTTGCTTGTATATCAAGTTAAAATTTAATAAAATGTTTTGCTTGTCTTGCAAAACACTTACAACCCAGGTTACTTGCACTAGTTGAAGGCTCATGTTGCCGTGACATGACGGAGCTGGGTTCAGATTGCTCCGGAAGCTGAAAGCAATAAGAGAAAATTGCTTTATCTGAAACAATTATATCTACTGTTTTCTGCCAACCCACTAGTTTATACAGTAAGAATAATAGTAGTAAAAAAAAAAAAAGGTATATAAATCAATGCAAAATAGGACTTAATGCAAGCACCTACTGTAAAAGCTTCACAGTATTCAATAATTTAAAAATCTTGTCAACAGACCAGATAAAAAGGGAAAATTATTAGCAGGCTCTCAGCTAATGACAATATTGAGCTTTACAATATCTAGTGGCAGTAGGTGTTCAATGGGAGCAGGAGCTCGAGATTTCTGCATTTATTATTGAATAATTTATTTTGACAAGTACAATGTGAAAAGATAGGTGAAAATGAAAATTATACAATCATTTAGGCATCTTGTACTACTCGTCCACATTTCGGGCTCCTTTTACGAAGGTGCGCTTGCGTTTTTAGCGCACGCACCAGATTAGCGTGCGCTAGCTGAAAAACTACCGCCTGCTCAAGAGGAGGCGGTAGCGGCTAGCGCGCGCTATTCCGCGCGTTAAGGCCCTAACGCACCTTTGTAAAAGGAGCCCTTAATCTTCTATAAAACTATTCAGGGTCTGCTGTTTTAGGCATAGACATTTAGGCCAGGCATATTCTATAACTTTTAGGAATGCCCCTAATCCACCCCAGCCATGGGTGTCAGGTCAAAAGCGCGCCGGGACAAAGGCGCGAGCAGACAATTGAGCGCAGCGCGGAGGCGCGCACCGAAGAAAATTACTGTTTTTAGGGCTCAGACGGGGGGGCGGGGAACCTCCCCCACTTTACTTAATACAGATTGCGCCGCGTTGTGGGGCATTGTGGGGGGTTTGGGGGGTTGTAACCCCCCACATTTTACTGAAAACTTCACTTTTTCCCTGTTTTAGGGAAAAAGTTAAGTTTACAGTAAAATGTGGGGGGTTACAACCCCCCAAACCCCCACAACGCCGGCGCGATTTGTATTAAGTAAACTGGGGGTGCTCCCCAACAAAACCCCCCGTCGGAGCCCCTAAAAACAATAATTTTCTTCGGTGCGCACCTCCGTCTTGCGCTCAGTTGTCGGCGCGCGCCTTTGTCTTCTGCGTTGTTGTTTATGAACCCCAGCCATGCTCCCTTTTCAAATTCACCCACTTCAACTGGTGCATACGTTTTATAAAATCATGCTGACTTTTATGTATTCAAATTATCGGCACTGATTAGGGCAATTAATTAAGTTGTGTGTGTATATCAGCTACGTGCACCAATGTATGAGTACAACTGTAGGCACCATATGTAGAATTTGGGGGTTAGTGCACAAAACAGGACACCCAAATTATAGAATAAGGTCGGGTGTGTGTGCAACTTAATTTAATAATTGGCATTAATAGCTGAGGATTTCACTGTATCCTCAACACTGACACCTAGATCCTGTTCCTGGACAGTGACTCCTAACACAGAACCCAGCATGAGCTATAGTTCAGCTTCCTCTTTCCCACATGCATCACTTTGCACTTGCTTACTTTGTACATCATCTGCCATTTTGATGCCCAGTTTCACAAGGTCCTCTTGCAATTTTTCACAATCCTCTTGCGATTTAGCAACTTTGTGTCATCATCCAAATGGATGGAAGAAATTGCATTACAATTAGTACTATTATTATGGGGGTGGGGTCAAGGGTGGAGCTTAGGTGGGTCTGGGGTGGAGCTTGGGCGGGGGTACTCGGTTGGTATTTGTTAGGCTTAGGGGGTACTTGGCTTGAAGAAGTTGAGAAACACTGTGTTATAGCATGGGGAAGGGAGTAGAAACAGAGAGAAATGGAAGGGACAGAGAAAGTGGGTGGACGCTGGATGGAATGGAAAGTGAAGACAGTGACGTAGCAAGGGTAGGAGGTGCCTGGGGAGGTGATGCCCCCCTGAGCCCGCCTCTCTGCCCCCTGCTCTTTCTGTGCCACTCCCTGCTCCGTCCACACATCCCATGGAACACTCGCACCCTCCCTTCTCACCCCGTACCTCTTTAGATCTTCACCAGTGCGAGCAGCTTCTCTGGCCTGCTGGTCACGCCGACATTAGCTTTCCCTCTGACATCACTTCCTGGACCCATGACCCAGAAGTGATATTAGAGGGAGCCAGGCTAGCATGGGCAGCAAGTCAGAGTACTTGCTCACACTGGTGAAGTTTTAAATGGGTAGGGGGGGCAGGGAAGGGAGGGCATGAGCATGGTTCAGGGGGTGGAGAGGTGCAAGCATCCCCACCAAGATGGCACCTGGGGTGGTCCGCCCCCCCTGCCCTCCCCTTTTACTATGAGTGAAGAGAAGATGAGGAAAGCAGAAACCAGAGATGACAAAAGGTAGGAAAAAAAAAAATATATATATATATATATATATATATATATTTTGTTGTTTTAGAATAAAGTAGTATTGTAGATGTATTGATAAACATTTATAAATAGAAAATGAAAATAAGAATTTTTATTGGACTAATTTTAATACACATTTTACTATCTTTTGGAGACCACAATCCCCTTCCTCAGGCAGTACATACCAAGGTGGGGAGGGGGGCGGGGGGGTGGTCTGCCCCAGGTGCAGCTTCTAAGAGGTGCTCCTCTGATCCCTTTTTATTTGGGGGGAAGTGAGGTGTTAAAAAATGATCAGTCTCCGGTGTCACATACCCTAGGTATGCCACTGATGCATTGTAAGGGAATGCCCCTAACCTTTTGCAGATTCACATGGAAACACTTAGCCAGTATTCTATAAATGGATGCATAAGTTTATCTTTGCACAGCTCTGCTGTTTCTGCCCTGTTTCAGCACCTTACATCCCTCAGAACGCTTTTCTGTGCCTAACATTTGGCATTAAATATAAAATTCCCCCAATAGTGAGTTTTCAAAGAGGGTGCACTATCTGGAAATAGGAACATAAGAGCTTCCTTACTGGGACAGACTGAAGGCCCATCAAATCTAGTATCCTGTTTCCAGTGGTGGCCAACCAAGTTCCCAAGTACCTGGGAAAATCTTAAGAACTAAAACAGATTTTATGCTGCTTATCCTAGGAATAAGCAGTGGATTTTCCCAAGTCCATCTTAATAATGAGAAATGATATGAAACTAAATTTTCCTGGCTGCCCATCCCAATCAATAGCTAGATCAAATTTAAAATGTGCACTAGGAAATGTGGGACCAATTTTCAGACTGCGTGAGGCAAGCCCGGCTACCTCCCACAGTCATCAGCAAACCTGGAAATTCAATGCCAGGGCCATATCTGGCTATCAGCATTGAGTTTCCGGTCTAAGTTCAGCAGAGGTAGATATAGCCAGCCAAGCTGATATTCATTGACTGGCAAAGTCATAGTGGCCAAAGATAGACCTGCCATTTAGGTGGGAACTTAGCCGGTCAGTTGATGAATACTGGGGCTGACTGACTGACATAGCTGCTGATCGGGATATTTAACAGGAGCTAGCTGATTATCTCATAAGAACCTAAGAATTGCCATACTGGGACAGATTGAAGGTCCATGAAGCCCAGTATCCTGCTTCCAATGGTGGCCAACCCAGGTTCCAAGTACCTGGCAGAAACCCAAAGAATAGTAACATTCTAGAGCTCTTATTGTGATGTCATAATGCCTCATTCCACAAATGCCTAAGAGGCAAACTCATCAGTGATGTCACAAAGGCTTGATTGTCCTATACATGGCTCACACAAGAACATAAGAGCTGCCATACTGGGATAGACTGAAGGTCCATCAAGTCTAGTATCCTGTTTCCAACAGTGGCCAAACCAGGTCCCAAGCACCTAGCTAGATCCCAAGTAGTAAGTAGATCCCAAGTAGCTTCTTGAGATCTAGCTAACTAGTTAACTAGTTCAGTGCTATTTAGCGAGCAAGGAGTCATTCCTGGCCGGCAAAATAGCTCTGAATAATAATAATAATAACTTTAATAATAATACCACAAACAGTTCAGAGCGGTTTACAATAGAAAAGAGACTGCATACAGACAGCGATATTACAGAAGGCATTCAGAAATACATCAGCAAGGGTATACAATGAAACAAATTTATCAAGAAGACAAGTTTTAACTGATTTTTTTAAAAGTTTGGTAAGAAAATGTATTTAAGATAAACTCACTGAGTCATTTGCTTCATATTAGGTGGTGTGTACTCACTCACTTTAGGGCATTGGCATAGCGAGGGTGGGAGGCGCCCCTCCTTCTCTGTTTCCCGCTCCATCCCCACTCCCCTGCTGCGCACACACTCCCCTTCCCTCGTACCTCTTTAACTTCCCCGGTGTGAGCAGCAGCACCAACTTGCTGCCCACACCGGTGTCGGCTTTCCCTCTGACATCACTTCCTAGGAGCGGGACCGGGGAGTAATGTTATAGGAGCAGCAGGTTGGAGTTGCTGTTCTCGCTGGCGAAAAGCTAAAGGTAAGGTGGGGGTGAATGCATGCACGCAGCGGGGGAGCAATGGGAAGGACTGGGGGTGGGGGAGAGGAGAAGAAGTGCTGGTGTCCCCACCAAGACGGTGACCTGTCAAAAGTGCACCAGACATTGGCGTGCTGACAATCCAGTGGCGACATTTGCATGCAGGACTACTGCGTGCCACCACTTCTGCTGGTTTCAGGCCTTCAGGTTTGCACTCTGAGGGTGGAGTGGGGGGAACCCCCCCACTACACTTAGATCCTGGCGCTCCCATTGTGGGGGGAATCCCCCCATTCTCCTTTCTTCAGGAGTTTTCAGGGAGTTTTCAGTGTAGTGGGGGGGGGTCTCCTCAACCCCCCCCAATGGGAGCGCCAGGACTTCAAAGTGTACTGGGGGGTTCCCCCAACACCCCCCTCAAAGTGCAAACCTGAAGGCCTGAAACCGTCAGAAGCGGTAGTGCGCATTATTCCTGCGTGCAAATGTCGCCACGGGTTTGTCAGCACACCAATGTCCGGCGCGCTTTAGTTATGGTACCCACCAAGAGGCACCCGGGGCGGACCTCCCCCCCTCCCTTACTATGCCACTGCTTTAGAGCATACATTTCTTAGTGCCTGTTTCATAGGTGGAAATCCAAGATGGCCACTTCATTTTTATTACAACTTGAATTTCATATAGGATAGTTTGAGGGGCTACCTGAACAGTCTGGATTGGACATGAGAAGAGATTTTCTCCTTAGTTTAACTCCTCTTATCACCCTTTTCACAGCTGTTATCCCTCATTAACTGCAGGTATGAAAATTTTGAAGTCAAGCAATGCGATTTTGCAATAAATAGAAATGAATCCCCGTGGAACAAGCAGCATACCTCAACCATGGAGGATAATTAAGTTTCCATTACTTCTGAAATATAAATTGTGTTTTCTTCACTTTGGGGAAAAGCCTTTTCTAAGGTAGCTCCTGAGTCTTCATAATAGCTAAATGGCATAATTTTTCCTTTATGAGCAAACAAACCATAGTATAAGTTTATCTTTATTTGTTGTTTCATACTGAAAATCTCTCATAGAAGGATCCAAATAAGGACACAAGGAGAGAGAGATTGCAAGGAAGAAACTAATGAATTTGGAATAATCTGTGCTTCACATATATTAGGTTTGAAATGCTTTCCATCTGATCTTCATATGTGTTTGAGAAAATGTGCTCAAATGGCCTCCGTTGAATACTGAGTAAAAATATACTAGGGATCATACTTTGGAATTGTCTGCAAAATCAGCATTGGAAGAATGCCACATGTAAAGGCTCCTTATACTAACTGGTGCTAAGCGGTTAATACATGAATTAGTATGTGGTAACTTGGCATATGGATATGGCAACTGCTACCATGCTGGCATGATTAGGGCTACTATATGGCTCCAGAAAAAAGGAGGATGGATTGAGACATCCGAATTTCACTTCCATTGAAAATGTAACATGACCACACTCCATACACAAAATGGTCTCTTTCTTTCTTTTTTAATATCTCATCTCTCTTTTTCCTCTTTCCCTTTTTCTTTCTCTCTTTCAAGGTTTAATAAGGATTTTGTATATACGGTAGTTTGTTATCCTTAGTAGAAAATGTGTGCTTTTATCCTATATTCCCAAATATGTATATTTAGTTTTGTTGGAGGTAAAGTTTGCTTGAATTATTGCCTGACCCCAAGAGATTATTAATTCTGAGGGACTTAAAGTAGAAATGATATGGTTTTATAATTCTGTTTGGAATTAAAGTATATTAATTTGATGGATTTAAAAGTGAATTTCTGATGTGGTCTCTGAGCCAGCAGAACCATCTGGTCAGAAAAGTGTTAAATGCACCTATTCAATGGAGAACAAAAAGGACAGCCAGGGTGGATACCAGTGATACTACACTATAATAAAAGGTGTATCAGTAGAACAGGATGTAGGCCAGCATCTCTTCACACCAAATTCATCTCTGGACTACTCTAGTCTGCAAGAACAATAGAAGCTCATCACACCATTTTAAGCCACTCAAAGAAGATTCAATCAGATGACCTTATCCACCTAGGAAAATGCTGGACTGCTATGCATCATGGGTCCAGAAAATTTAATCATGACGTTGTCCACCTAGTTCTCAACCCTATAAATATGAGGTGAAATCCTTTCTCACAATGCTCTCTCTCTCTCTGGAACCAGCTTGGCCCATGCGGCCTCATATCCATTTTAAAGACTATTCACATCCTGAGTAACTTTTTGAATCCATTAAAATTGATCCTTCTGCTTTAATAATAATTTTGTCTAGTGTATCCTATTATCTTTGCTTAAAAATCCTGTCTTTAACCCCTCTCCTCTTTGACATGTTTTAGAAAAACTTTGAAGACGTATCTGTTCAAGAAATTTATAACTGACAAATAAGGGTTTGTAATAGATGAATCTTCTATCCAATTATTGTTTTCCTATGCTCTATGGGCTAATTTTGTTAACCGGATCGAGTCCCTTTTGGGAATGACTCGGTATATAAGACCAAGGGTTGGATTAGATGCTTAATCTTGCTTGGTGAGAAATAAAATTCTAGTTTGTTTGCAAATGCTTTGAATCCTGGTCTTTTTAACTTAATACATTATTATTATAGAGCTAAATTTTAATCAAGCAAGCTAATTTTCCCCATATTGATATTTCTTTATAC